>NC_084663.1:136231224-136534254 GCF_028389875.1 Rhea pennata | reverse complement strand
ATGGTTCACAGTAAGCACAGAATTATGTGCTGTCACTTTGGAGGTCATGGTCCTACTGAGAGCTGTACATTAGTACAGCACCATATAAGAACATTGTGTAGCAAGACACTTTATTTTAGCTGTGAACAGCGGACACTTGTAGTTTTCTGTCTGCAGACTCTTTTAAAGCCATTCCAGTAACGTGCAGCTCATCCAAGTTTTGTCCTAGAGAAGGGAAATATTAAAAGACATGGACAGCCTTTTTAAGAGGCAGAATATATTTCAAAAGTAAAATCAGTAGCCCTAATACTGACTACAGTTGTGACATAATGTGAAACATCATTTTCTTTTAAATGGCCCATCACTAAATGTATAGCATTAAGCTATGCACTCCAATGTGACTGAGGTTTTCTACAGAGCTCTATTTACTGAGCAGTTAAAGAATAAACAGTGGCTATGCTGAAATTTTCTAGATCATTGAACACATTTGCCTCAATGTTGACCTGAGTGAACTGTACCTGCAGCAGCAGCAAGTGGGTTTCCTTTCCAATCCTTTCACTTGTCTTTTCTCCTAAGAGTAAGAATAACAATATCCAGTTACCAACAACTGCAGTCGTTGTTTATGATACAGAAATGATTGTCAGTAACTACATAGTCAAATCAGTTATAACCATGCCCCCTTTGCTACTATCCTTTAAGCTTTCTGTCATCCATTTGGAATTGATTGCAGGTAGTACTCTTAGGGCAAGGTCTCAGTATCTTGCAGTTCTAAATTCAGAATTTTTAAGTAGTTTTCTATGGTAATAAGACATGAGCAGGTATCCTCCATTGCCTTCCTTCCCAATAACAGTTGAACCTGATAGCTGTCTATAACTATTCTTTTTACAAGGATAGACATTAAAGGAGGGTATTTCTATAAATTTTGTGAAATTCAATAATCATAACAACAGAAAGAATTTATGCTCTTACTGAAAGAGACCTTAGAGCTACCTATTCTGCTTGAGCTGTTAACTCTTACACACACACATACACACTCACACAGTTTCTGGGTTTTGGTATTACCTTAAAACCAGTTACAGAATATGCTGCTTCTTGCCCAGATACTAGTTTGGGATAGGGAAGAGATCTGGTAGTTGTGGCAGAAATGTATTCGGCAGGAGGGAGGAGTGAATAGGGATCATTGCAAGTATGATCAGGCCCCAAATCTATATGAAATCAGGCTTTGTTAGTCCTAGTGTGGATAAAGAAACTTGTCTGGATTCAGTTTCACCTTATACCTAGTTCATGTTCAGAAATGTGCTGCTTGCAACTTCATTTAACAGTTGGCAAAACTACATAAAGCCATCAATAATTGTATTACCTTCTTGATCATCTTATCTTATGCTATTATCTTCACGTAATTTGGTTTATTACTGCTGTAGCCGTTTTTCCATCTGTGTTTCCATCCAAACCTGTTTCCTATAAAGCATATATGATCTATCATGTCACTATGTATCTGAATGCACTACTGCTGTGCAGTGCCAAGTATTAGAGGCAATAATTCAAATCGAGTAGACTTTCTGCTATTATTTAAAAAGGTGTGGTCTTAGTTTTTCTATGCAAAATACAGCTCCTGACTGTAGTTTGTCAATAGGTTATATTGTTCCTATCTAGATTGTGTAACAGAGCAGGCTTATAATGTTTGACTGGATAAAACTGTATGCTTTGGCTCAAAATGGCTCCAAAAAGTCAGCTTGCAACTACACAGCATACACGTCAGCATGAGGGTCCAGATAACTGGAATTCAGGAAGTGTCAGAGTCCAGAAGCAAAAATAAAAGGAAAACTTTCCAAAAATAGATTATTTTTGTGTTGTTGAAGACTTTCTTTCTACAGTTGTTCCTGATGGCAAAAATCTCTTAACTTTTTCAAGCAGAGACAGTTACTTTTGGTGTGATGTTTAGCATATCTATGGTGCTACTCCACAAAGTAGCACAATGACATTAGAGGTACTGCAAACTGAGTACGCAGAGTAAGGCTTAAGTCCATCTTTGTCTTCACTGGGATTTTCCAGAAATGCTGCCTGTAAATCTGTACACAGCTACTTCCTGAATTCTCTGGTTTATTAGAAAGGCTTTAGATGTAGATTGTACTACAGCTGCAAGACATTTAATATGCGGCTTAGGATGATGATAGCTAAATTCATAATTAATTTCACACATTTTTAATGTAAAAGCAAAGATATTATGCTGAGAAGTATTTTATTAATAAATAAGACTTGATATTGCTTCCTTAATGATAAAACTCCTACTGCTTCCAAGAGTTTCACTGCAAGATCCACTGCATTCCATTCTGTTAAAGGCCTCTTATATCTGCCTCACAACTATTTCACTATAGCACTTTTCAGCGGAATATTCTGCTGCCATTTGTTTATATCTTTTTCTTCCTTTCCTAGCCAAAGGGAAAGTTGGGCTATTTATTTAAAATGTATTATTTTCAGTCTGCAGTGCTATGTATATTTGTTATTGGAGACATGAACTGTATCTCTTCAAACAGAAAAAAGAGCCACTTCTTTTTTTCAGGAACAAAGAAAATTTACCTGGTAACACTATCAGGCTAGGAAGCAAATCTGTTGAATCACAGTCCTTCAGGAAATCTTCTGGGTGTAATGGCCCAGTTCATTGAGTGCCTTAAGATAAGGAAAGAAACAAGAGCACTTTGATAAATTCTTGGATTGCTTGAGGGCTTGCTTGCTGTTCTCATATTAGCAGAGCCATAAAGGCAGATGACTTCATATCCCCTTATTCTGTACTGCTGTAATGCAGCCAGGGGGTGACAAAGTTATGTTTTATTGAGGCCATGTCATCACTTGCCAGGATGGGACAAAGTCTCCTTGCCAGCTACGGATGGTAAAAAGCATTATTCACAAGCTCTGCTGATACAGAACTTTTTCTTACACACACACTCAAAAAAAAAAGTCCTTTATTTGCCATTGGGATGTTACTCTGAGCCATTTGCTAGCCCATGTGACATCAAAACAATTATCTCTATTCATGATTACAACTATGTGAATAAAATCTTTAAGGTCCGAAATCGAGTTCCCGATGCACGCAGCAGCAGGAGCTGGTCGCTCGGCCCAGGAGGTGGACCACAGCCAAGGGTGACGCGGCAGCCTGTGGCAGTGGCTGCGGTGAGGAGGGGACGCAGTCCCCCCAGTACCCAAAAAAGAACAGAGCTGTCCGGCTGGCAATAACCAGGACCAGCCCAGGGTTCGGGGATCATGAGGAGCCCGTGGCAGCGAGGCAGGACTACGGGGGCTGGAGCTGCACGGAGGAGGCCGCGTGGCGTATGCAGCCCCCAGGCCAGGGCTGGAGCCAAACCGCTGCCCCCAGACACAAGGGGATCCCGGGCAGCCGAGGCGCTCCTGCTCGGCTCCACGTGATGCTGGGGCTGGCCCGGGGCCAGGCAACCGCGTGGGTACAGCGGGCCTGGGGCAGAGGCATCATCTGTGCATCTAAAACCAGAATGATTTTGGTGTATGCATTTCGAAACGGCACTCAGCCGGGCATTTTTCCAGCTGTTCCTAATTACTGCCAGGTGTTTTTCAGGTGCACAGTCACAGGCCTATCAAGGACATAATTCATTCTTGAGTTTTTTTCTCATTCTACAGCAACTATTTGTTCTGCTGTAAACATTAATAATAGGGTGGAAGAGATGCCAAAAAGCAGTCTTAGTCCCTGATCCTCAAGCAAGTTTTATTTTATATGCTTAATTTTAACCGTAAGAGTAACTCCATTAATACGTTTACAAAATCATAGTCATAACAGGTCATGATTATGCCATGTTCCTTTTTTTATTTACTTTTCCAATTTAAAGGAAATAAAACTAAATCTTTTCACATAAACTGAAGAATTTTGTTTCTAACTAGAATTTTAAAATTTACCTAAGTGCACCCATGTTCTGAGAACAAGTGTTGTCTCAAGAAAAAAAAAAAGTTGCTTCATCCCAAAAGAGACTAATGCAAAATAAATATTTCTTCCACTTCTAAGAACAGATTTTATTTTCAAATCACATAATACCACCATAAATGATCAGAACTTATGTCTTAGAATTATAATTTAACTACACCACTTTCTACCCCCAGCACTTCCTCATATTATGCTTCAGCATTGTATAAATGCTGATCACAAGAAAAAAAGAACTGAAAAATTTTCAAAGTCCAGCTTTGATAAATAAGAATGGGTCTCCTATCATCAGATTTGCCTCTAGCATGGACTGCCTTTTAATAATCTGCCTCTTGCCAGGAGGAGATATTTCCTCTTGATATTATTGAAACCTTGTTTTCCATTCCTTAGGCCATGTTGTAAATATGATCCAAAAAGCGATGACTGTGCAAATGCTAAAGCCAGTCCAACTGCATCTCTCATATTGCATGTGAAGTCTGTTAGAGCAGGCTGGTACTTTTCAAATGCTTTTCCTTTTAAGTCCAGAATCACCTATTCCTGTTGAAGATGCAGAAATCTCTTTAAATAAATGTTTTTTTTTTGGGGGGGGGGGTTATTTACATTTTACCCTAACTTTCTGAAGTGTTGTTGGATCACAGAAAATAGCTTCAGTCTCTTTCGATTTATTTCTTGCAATATTGTTGAAACTCACAGATTGGCCTTTTCTGAATGATTACAGAAAACAAGGTGTCTGACTAAATGCTCCTTTTGAATAGTACTCTTCAAGATTTTATTTAGTTCTTTCACTGGTATATACATTTAAACCTCTCTGGCAGTAAAGTGAATCTGTCCTGCAATCATGAATCTGCCTCTATGGGCCTCTGGTGCAGACAGCTCTAACACTACTACTGTGAATAACCAACTCTCAACTGCCGCTAATATATAAGGCGATTTTAAAGCATAATTCAGAGAATTCTAGAGCAAACAACAACAAAAAAAAAAAGTTGTACCTTCCTGCGACAGAAAAATGATTTTTTTTAAAATATTACATAATAGTGTTAACTCAGAAGTATTGGCACACTTTGATAACTGTCAATATATTGATAACATATTATCAATATATTGTATCATATTATTACATTATTATATCAATGTATTGATACTAAGTGTCACATAGCAGCTTACTGAGGCAGAAAGTTTTCTCCTGTTCACGAACAGGTGGTTGAACAAAAATATCACAGTCTGGTTTTTCCCTGCTTACAGGGGACATTGGTTTTATTCTACTTAGTCTAAATGGGGACTCCCATGGGAATCCCCAGCCCTGAGACATTTATGCTAAATACTTTCCAGAAAGGAGAGCTTTTCTCAGTACACATCTCTCCAGAGAGCTTACTTTCAATAAATGTGTAAAAACGAGTGCAGTTAGATAATAAGCTTAGTTAAAGAACATTGCCGTTCGGGTGCTCTATGCACCACCCCCTTTCCCTGGCTCCTTAGTTATTATTTCTTTCACACCCCCCTCGAAGCCCTAGCAGTTCAAGTTAATTTTTTTTTAACCAGGATGGACCACACCAAACAGGCGCCCCACCTCGGGTGCCACCACAGCCCCAGGCCGTGCCTGCTCCCCCGTCCCAGCGCCAGGCCTCAGCTGTGGGCAGCACTGCGGGGAGGCGGGGGCACGGCGGCCCCGCCCCCCAGAGACCCCGCCCCCCTAGGCCCCGCCCCCAAGCCTTGCCGTCCTGGCGGGACAGTGAGCCACACACACCCCGCCCCCGCCCCCGGAGTGGGAGGGGCCTCCGGGAGGGCGGGCTCTGCCCGCGTGACCCCGCCCCCTTCCGCCATGTTGCGTCTTCCTTCCCCGGCGGCCGGTGGCGGTCGTGACTTTGGGCAGCGGTGCAGCCCCGGCTCGGGACCGGCAGCGGCAGCCTCCACCCGCGGGCAAGTATCGGCTGCCGTGGCGGGGCCGCCGCCACCCTTCCTCCCCTCCCCTCCCCTCCCCTCCCCTCCCCGTCCTCTCCTTTACGCCGGCAGGTGCGGGGGCTTTGCGCCCCCCCCCCCCCCCCCCCCCGCCGGGTGCCGTGGCCCGGCGGTCGCCGGTGCGAGCCCGCGGGGGCAGCGGGCCGGCCGGGAGCCGCGGGCTGCGGCGGAGCCCGCGGCGCGGGAGGGTGGCGTGACCGGGGATCCCGTGACCGGCGCCTCGCCGGAGAGGCAGCTCCAGCCGCGCGATTCCCGGCTGGCGCGTGATCCGTCTCCGCGGCGCTGCCGCAGCGCCGGGCCTGGGCTCCCCGCTCTGCCCGGCTGAGGCGTGGGTTCGCGGCTGCCTCCTCGGCATCCTTCGCGGTAAAGCAGGAGGATCCCTTTTGGTGCCTGCCGGAGAAGCGGTGCCGTGTTTCCCGGGGGACCCTGAACTGCTAGCGCGCTGTGAAGAGGCGGCGTGAGTTAGCGCTGTCGTGTGCGGCAGCCGGTGGCTCTTGTGGCCGTGCAAAATTCCATTTTGTGATGGCCGGAGAGCCGCAAGCAGTGGGTTAGCGTTGTTCAGTCTTCTGTGTCAGTACTAGACTTCATGGTAAATGTTTCTTCTGTGAAATAAGTGGATCAGAAACAGACTATTACAAAAGTAACAGCTTTTTAAACCTGTTTTCTTGCAGTATCGTAATGCCATCTCTAGTAAGGTTACATATACACGGGGAGCACTGAGTTCTATTAACTTGGGTGAAGTAGGCTGGCAGGGAACTCCCCTTGGCTAACTTCTTATTTAGGAATTTAAACAAAATGCTAATTAGTTTGCAGATAGCTGTTATGGAGTCTGCTACCCTATGTCCCCCTCCCCCCCCTTCCCCCCCCCCCTTCTGTACAGTTCTACTAAATAAGCATGTTTTTGTTTGCCTTGACTCTTTAAGTTGTTGTACAGTACTGAAATTGTCACTATCCTTACTGGTTTCATGCTTTTTCTTTGTTTCATTTTTTTAGAGCAGTAAGGTTTATAAAGTAACAACCAGGAAAGGCAGGCTGGAGGGAGAACTGTTTGCTGGACTTACCTACTTAAGACTTTTTCTGGCACCTTGATTCCTGGAGAAACCTAACCAAAGACTCCTACTGCATCTCTGTCTCTGTTACAAATGGAGTTTATAATGAGCCCCCCTTCTCCCCCCCCCATCCCCCAGGTTACTCTGAGTTCTGTTTATTTTATTAACTTCAGTAAAGCTTTTTTTCCCATTAAGTCAAAAATAATGAGGATTAAAGAATTCAGGGTGATCTCTGATTGTGTGTGTTTCATTTCTGAGTGGTCAAATGTTCCATTAATTTTCTTAAACTTAAAATATATTGTAATAATTGCTGAGTATCAAATGAGGTATTTGATTTTTTTTTCAAGCTGTATTTTTTTCAGTTTTATAATAACTTGTGAGAAACATCTCAGCTTCTTGAGACTGAAATTTTACATAAATATTTCACAATGAGTAAGAACTTTCCAACAAAAAAGCATGTCAAATGCTTTAAGGCTTTTTTTTTCTTCTTTCTTTCTCTTCCTTAATTCTCTTGAGCATATACAGTCTATTGGTCTAATACTGAGTAACTCAGTTGCTTTCTTAGGGATGGGATTTGATAACATAGTTACAGTGGAAGGAATATGAATTCGCAATGTAATCTGACAATACAGGCTTCTACTGCTAAGAGTCCCTGGAGAAAACTAGTGTAAAGGAGAAAGACTAGCACATATGAACCGAAACAAATGCTTGATGAGACTGAGAGTGTGGAAGCAGTAACAGAGAAGTGAGTTGCAAGGAGAATGTCAATTAATGTGGTCTCACAAATCCATAGAAATAAAGATTGGGCCAAGCCCAGCAGCACTTAATGATGTTTTGGAGTTGGCTGAAAACAATGGAATATTTCAGATGGGAGATGTTCAGCTGGGAGCTGCTGAGAGAGACCTGAACTAGTTAAATCAGAAAAAATAAGCAACAGATTTTGCTCATTCTGCTTGAAAATAGGAAAGATATGGAATGTGAAGGCCAGGTCCCTGCGAGACTAAATTAGCAGAGAGATAAATGCATGCATTTCTCCTGAGAAGTTTTATTAATTGAGTTTTGTGGTTAGATATGAGCTCTGGTAAGTAGAGCGATCAGGCAACAGACACTGGAACAGTTTCATGATCTAGGGGTTATGCAGACTTCAGGAATTCGTGCTTTTGGCTGCTGTTTCCTGCATGGTCCTGAGTGATGGCAGGGCACAGTTTGAACTAGAGCACTGAACTACATAGGACTTGACACTTTTGAGTTTCTTTGAGGTTGTTGTTGTTTGTTTTGGTTATATATACGAGACACAATACCACTTTGCTGTATGTGTGGGGGAATCTCCTTAACTGCCAGTATTTCCCCGTGTGGAAATTTTAAGTGCGTATGGAGTTGTAATGGAAAATGGAAGTGCAACTTCTATCAGTGTGTTCTGTTGATTTTTTTTTTTTTTGGTAACTTTTTTATTGTGTCACTCTAGTTTGAATTATGTTCATATTAAAAATACCACTAAATTTTATAAGTATTCCTATGTTAGGTAGATAAGGTATGTATAGTCTAGTTGGAGCTAAGGACAATTCAGATGGAAGGAGGATTCAAAATTTGTCCAACACACAAACTACTGTCACAGCTGTTTAGTAGCAGCATCACATAAAGGAAGGAAGGCTTTCAAGACATTAGAATCTCAATAGGTCAAGCTATGTGATTCCTAAGCTTCCAGATTTATTGAGAAATACGTCACTGATAATGAGTATGTCAGACTTTTAGTAAAGGAGTATTCCTAATACGTAGCTCTTACGTAGGTCCCCTATGGAAGGAAGATCAGTTTTGAGGCTGCATCATATACAAGCTTGTAATGCGTTCAGAAGTACACAACATACAGCATTTTGACTTAATTTCTGTATGTTCCCTCTTTTATTTAAAAGAACCATATATCTTAAGGTTAAACACTAAAACATGGACTAATTTCTTCTAAGTACATGAACAATGAATGGCCTGAGTAGAGGGAGAAGGAGTAAACTTGCTTCTGTCCTTCTTAGCTTTGTGGAAACTTGCAGATCAGCGGTGGTTGATCAGTATAAATATGCTGTAGTAATTGAGGGCTGGAGGATAAAAAAGAGTGAGAAGTAGTTTTCAACACTTGAATAGTTCTGGGTTCTGCCTCTGCTGTTGCAACGCTGCTAGTTCTTCTGATTTTTCAGATATCTTGCAGAGAGAAGCAATTTGTGTCATTATGAGCTACTGCAAACAACAACCCACAGGAAACAACTTTTTCCATGTTAAAATGATAAATAATCAAATGCTTCAAGTTAGCTTTAAGAAAAAACTACTTATGAGACAGTAAATTGATACTGTAAATTGATACAGGGGAAGTATTTCTTTTTTCTAGAAGAAACACTTGAAATGTTGGTGTCCTTTTTCTAAACCATTAATGTCTGATACTTGTGGCTTAACAGAGGAAGGTGACTTAGTGAAGAAAACTGTGAATAACCTTCAAAGCTGATAACCTGCTATCTCAAATTGACACATTAAACACATTGTTATGAAACATTGTCCGTGTTATGGAATGGCTAATTGTGAGTACTTGTCAGTAAAAAGATTTTGTTTTTTGAAATACAGTGTTTCTTCTTGAATGTTTGATGAAGATGGTCCTTTTTTACAGCAGGCTTGTAGGCTGAAAGTGTGAAACAAGCATGATTAGTTGGAACAAATTTGAGTCTGCCTTATCTCAGATTTGTAGTGATCTCCAAGTCAACTGGCACTCCTTAACAACTTTAGTTTTAAGCAAGTATTGGAGAACTGAAGGCTTATTGTTTTAAGAAAAATCTTTAAAGATTGGCCTCAGGGATTGAGCACGACATTTTGAAGGAAGCTTTTGAGTTTAATCTTGATTTCATATAGCAAGTGGTTTATGTAGCAACCATTTGCTGAAAATGGCAAATTGTGTTTTCTTTTTTCTTTTTTTACTCTTTCCAAGCGAGAAAGATGGAAAGTAGATGCATCTGGAGTAGCAGTAGTCTGAAAACTTGAAGTGTTGCTTACATCTGTTTCCTTTCTTCAGTAATATGGGGGGGGGGGGGGAGGGAGGGCGAAGTCAGTGATTCAGTTGCAACAAAGCCAGTTTCTGGAGTTCATTTAAAATTTTTTTGCAGCAACTCATTTTTTTTCTGTTTAGCTGCTAGGTCTTTTTTCTGGTGTATTGCTGTGCCTGGTATCACTCTGGTAAAAGTGGAACTGTAAATTGGTTCAACTGGCTCTGTTGACCTAATAGTTTTAAGTGAGGCTGTACCTTGCTGCACCATAGCTACAGAGTGATTACTGTGTTGGCTGACTGTGTTTCTATAGACAATGCTTGAGTTCAGCACGTGCACCCTTTTTTGCAGCCTTTGGCACTCTCTGATTAATGATTTTTATAATAAAAATGACATTCCTAGACTAGATTTGCATATTGCTGCTATGGTTTTCTAGACCTAGACAGAGAATCTATTTCTGTTGCTTCAGCACCTCAAAGTTTAAAAGAGCTAATTGCCCTCAAAGTGAACAGGCAGCTTCAAAGCTGTCTTCATGAAATCAGAAAAATAAAGGCAGAAAAATACTTGCCCTGTCTAGTCTGTCTGCCAAAGCTTTGCAGGGCTAGAAAACAAAGATTTTTGTAGTGGGGACTGATTTTCTGAAATGACTTAGTGTGCTGTTTTCAGTCTCACTATCAAATGTTCAGACTGCTAATAGAAATGGTTCAGACTTGCCATTCACCATTTAAAAGGGAGAGTCTGTGAGGAGACTATTAAATTACTACCTGGCTGATGGTGTATGATAGTGTTAGAAATTGTATTTTAGTAGAAACTTTTCTGATGTTTAAAGGAATACTGAAGTCAGTGGTCTAGGAGCTTTATTCCTTAGAAGCTAGAGGAGGAAATTTGGAAATATTTTTCAAAATGGACCGTAGTGGAGCTGCTTTTTACTTGTTTGTTCTGGATTTTTTGTTTGGGGTTAAATATTTAAATAACAGGGGAATGTGAGGGGAAATAATCTGTTTACAGACTCCTTTATGCATTAGGTTTTGAGACTATTTTTGCATTAAGCAAATTAAGCTTATCGCATAACGAGAAATAACTGGAATGAATATTTATCTATAGTTCTGTGGTGTTTTGCAGTTCCTGATGTTGGTTAAAACAATGAGATACATATCGGAGATCAAGTTTTCATTTTGTTTTCAGATGCTGAATGATGATTTAAACTGAACAAATAAGGCAATAAATCTCCACAAATATGATATCAGATGTTGATGGTGTTTTTCCCCAAAACATTATACAGATGAGCTTAGTATGTAATAGGAGAAATAACACTAATCCTCCAAGAGACTTAACTATTTTATTTCATTGGTCTTTGTTGGAGTGTTAGGGCTTTGTATTTTAGAGAATTAATTACAAAAACTGATCTTTAAAAATATAATTTAAGATGTTGAGGCTGGGGGGAAGTATGGCAGCAACCCACTGTGCTGAAACTATTGTCCTGATCCTGTAGATACTCTAACTCTTGTAAAAGTCAGTGGGACCACAAATGATTAAATACCTGTAGGAGTTGGTTATATAGTCAACAGAAGCTGTTTGTAGTTATATAAAGCCTTTGCTGTTTCAAAACATACACACTTAGGTTTGCCTTTAAACATGTTTCTGTGCACCTTCAGGTGAGGTTTCTAAGCGCATGCCTAAAGGACTGAAAATATATCCTACTTATTTCAAACTAAAAACTTTACGAAGTGTTGGTTGAGCCTGACAGCTTCTACTTGTGGAAGCTGAATGTACTGGAATGTGATGTTGCTTGCAGCATCGTACTGAGATGCCATGAAGACTGCTTCTATAGTCTTTGTGTTAAAGTTGCACCAGTTTCGTTCCAGTCTGACACACACTTTTAATAGCTTATGTGGCTGACTTACAGAGTAACTGTCTGCCTAGTGAAGGTATTTTTGTGGTCATCAATCTCTTAAGACCTCAGTGTAAGTTCCATGTAGCTTAAATAGTTTAAGTTAACTTTTCAGGTTCTAGATGCACACACATACTAGATATTGTTTAACAGAGTTTCCTTATGATCTGTTTCAAATTGGCTTCTACAGTTAAAAAAAACTGCACTTAGACAATAGTTCATATTATGAAATTATCCATGAAGCCACAAGAAACAAGTGCATAGTACCAGCCTGAACAATGTTAGTTGGCTTCTTATTCACATTTTGTCTTCTAGAGAAGCTGTGATTTCAGTAGAACAGGCAAAAAAAAAAATTTTTTTCCATCCACTGAAGTGGAAAAACAGTGAAATATTCAGTACCCTCTGTTCTCACAAACACATTATATCGTAACAACTTCTAATAAATAATGGAGTAGGTCAAGTAACTTATTCCTTAACTAATAGTAAGAACTAAGAGATAAATGGAGACACTAGAGCATTTTAAAGACTTCCAGCATGAACCTGGAAAACATATGCAAATAGTCCAGTGACTGTATTAAGGCTGTTGTTCACATGTATATAGAATGGTATATGCTTGTATCATGAGCAATTATCCTGTAGCTCTGTGAACAGTAACTAAACAATCCACTTGTAGCTCTTCAGCAGTTTTTTTCAGTACTGTTGTGATGTAAACTTTGTTCAAGTACTAAAGATTTTTAAACATTATTTTTAATTATGCAGTACAAGCATGAATAAACTTACTTGTTCTGAAAAAACTCTTACTGGAAGCAGTTTTTGTTTCTTACATTTTGAAAGGATTTCTTATGAACATCTTACTGAAATTGTTTCTAACAAATGTTCAATGATGGAATGCTGAAGATGAAAGAATTCCTGAAATTCTCAGTTTCTAATGTAGGCCTTGATTCTAAGGCAGCACTTACCATGTGATTCATATGCCAGCTTGTATCAGTATTAATTCTATAACCATATTCCGCAGGTGATGTATATACCAGTAACACTAACCACAACTAGCAAGACCACATTCCTTCCCTCAGAGAAGGAGATGAAACAGCCTACTTACAACCTAGTTCCACTTCAAATAGGCACTATTTTAATAGAAGCCTACTTCTATTTTAATAGAAGCCTGAATTAATTTGAGCTCAAGTAAAACCGAAACAGCAGTTCTTGTACAAAAACTTTGAGCTCCTCAAAACAAAGCTTTACCCTCAGGATTAAAACACTTTTTTCCCGCTATTTTTACAGTATTACTGTAAAATTATTGGTGTAATGAGGAAAAACCTTAGGCAGGCAAAAATACCAATGAATTCAAAAAAAAAAAAAATTACCTAACCCTGAAGTCTGACAGTTAATAATAAAAAGAAAAGTCTTTGTTGCCACTGATTTACCATCCCTGTGCTGGCAGTCAGACTCTTTTGAGCACTTTGAGGCTTTTTGAGTTATTTTAGGGGAGGTATTTACTATTAACTGAACTGTTGGTGTAGGCTTGGCCACAGTGTTTAGCATTTTTCTTGAGTACAATTTTAAAGCAGCAGCAGTGAATTTGCTTTTGTAGTAGTTGTAATAGTAGTATTTGCTTCAGCACCACTGTTTTGCAAGGAGTATGCTGTTTAGTTTTGAATGTGTACCAATACTGTCTTACAAAATGAGCTAGCCACATGGCTTACAAAATTACAGTATTTGCATTTGGGCTGTAGATTACTGTATTCCTTGGGAGCTGATTTAAGAGTCCTTATTTGGTTGCAATTTGGAGTAAAGTGTAGCAGTAATTACACTAGAACAGATAATGTCCTGCTTTATTCCTAAAGCTTCTTTTTCACTTTTATATATTAAAAATAACTTTGATAAAGAAATATGGGGCTGAAGTGACAAGTTATAAAGGCATGCACTCTACGAAATCTTCTCACCCCTCTTCGTCAACAGATTATTTTTCAGTAAATGTAAATGAGTTATTGCCTTCATCAAATTTGTTCTCTATTCTACACAATCTGTGGAGGGTTACGCTGTATCTTAAGAACTTCAGATTTATGGGGACAAATGTTTTAAGTGCCATGCAGACTGAAGTCTGTGGAAGAGATCTCTTACGATAAATATCTACACCTTACCTATTTAGTATACTCCTCTTATTTTTGTGGCATTTGATGTTGGTAGATTTTAATTAAGTTTCTTAGCTATTAATGCGTGTACATGTGTTTAAAATGTTCTGTTCATTCTTTCACAAGTCCACTTTTCAACAGTTTTCTTCATCTTTGCAGGTCTAGAAAAACCAGGAGGATCCATTCCCATAACAATGGCAGCAAAATCATCACTCCTTAAAGTAATACTGTTAGGAGATGGTGGAGTTGGGAAGAGTTCACTTATGAATAGATATGTCACTAACAAGTTTGATGCACAGCTGTTTCATACAATAGGTGTGGAGTTCTTAAATAAAGATTTGGAAGTGGATGGACACTTTGTTACAATGCAGATATGGGACACAGCTGGTCAAGAACGTTTTAGGAGCTTGCGAACTCCTTTCTATAGAGGTTCTGACTGTTGCCTGCTTACTTTCAGTGTGGATGACTCTCAAAGTTTCCAGAACTTAAGCAACTGGAAGAAAGAATTCATTTATTATGCAGATGTCAAGGAGCCTGAAAGTTTTCCATTTGTGATACTTGGTAACAAAGTTGATATTGATGAAAGGCAAGTGTCTACAGAAGAAGCCCAAGCCTGGTGCAGAAATAATGGTAACCATCCCTATTTTGAAACCAGTGCAAAAGATGCCACTAATGTTGCAGCAGCCTTTGAAGAAGCTGTCAGAAGAGTTCTAGCCTCTGAAGATAGATCAGATCACTTTATTCAAACAGATACAGTAAACCTTCATCGGAAACAGAAACCCAGTTCATCTTGTTGTTGACTTAACTTTTTTCGGCCAAATTACTTTTGACTAGTTTGCTCTATATGAGGGTTGGAAAGGTGTGGTAGATAAAATAACAAATGGGTTCCACTCTGTTATTAAAGTTGTAATTCTCTGCTGCTTTCTTGGGGGAGCGAAGGGGAACATAAGAAAAACTTCCATTCATGAGTGACCCATTATTGAATTAGTGACATCTTTTGTTTAGGAAGATGTCAAGAAAAAATAGACTAAGAATGTAATTTGTCAAGTTAATCAAATGATAAATACTATGAATATAATTAAAACTTGAAAGTTCTAGAAGCACTACTTTGGAGAACCTGTTCTGGAATTCAGACATAAAAGAAACTTTTATATATGTGTATATATTTTTATGGAATCAGCATTCCATTTTTGTTTCACTAAAAGTCTATTTCATAACAATGCTAGATATTAAACTTCAATCTCATTACATTCCTTTCAATGTGTACTTTATATATATAAACTTTCTTAATATAAGTTAATATAATCCTTCAGGTTTTCTGTAACTGCCTAACATCGCTAGCCTTTATGTAGGTTTAAAGGTAGGAAAAAAAAATTCCTACATATTTAATGTTTTTTTCCCTTCATTAATATTTTAAAGCCATAGTAATTTTTCCTGCAGTTTAATGCAAAATACTCATGACTTTTAATGTTAATACATGTCTCTGCCTTAAGTCCTGTTCTAGCATGTTTCTGATTGATCAGGTAAAAATATGGGTAATTGAAGTTGCAACAATTTTAGTTATGTAATATATATGCTTTATTTGGAAAGCTTCTAATAGCTCTTTGGGAGATCCAAGTTATGACAAATGTGTAAGAGGACTTCTAGTTTACAATTCAATTCGAAATTTCTTGGTACTGTTTACCCGAGCTATGAATGTATCTATTGGCAATCTCTGTACTGTGAAACTAAGGATTGGCAATACACAGAGAACTCAGGAAGCTCTTGACTTACTGTGATTGTGACAACTTTTAGCTCTAGTGTAAGTAAATGCCAGCAGTTAACATTTGAGCTGAATTTGATCCTTATTTAATTTGCCATTGTAGGATCTGGAATTAAAAATTCCAGTATCTTTAATATTACTGTACCTGTTAAAGGATGATGAATAGAAGTTCCATATTTAATAGTCTCTATAAAGTAATGCAGATATTTGAGGTTCTCCATTGCAGTTCAGTTGTAGAGTATTTGTAGAAGTTGTTTAAAGTTAGCTCTCAAAAGAATAGTATTCACAATATGCTCTTGTTTCAGTGTGTGATCTGACTGCTAACAGGCATTCCTGCACCCACATTGTAGACTTCAAACAGAAGTCAGAGGCTTATAGGACAAACCATGTTATTCACTATGCAGACTCTACTTCTTGTAGAGCAACTTTCTTTTCCTAACATGGGAAAAGCTTTCTTAAACATATAGTAACTGCAAGAGTTTTCTCGTATCTGTTCAAACTCTGTACCAGGTGTAAGTATTTGAAACTAAAGCTTGCAAAACAAACTGTACTTATAGCTCTTAATATACTTTTTTTCCTCCCCTCTGGATTTATGGTACTCTTATTTGTACCTTTCTAGGACTGATTTTATTCCATAGATAAGCTTTTGCTTAGAAGTGACATCTTTGTGCTCATTGTACTTTCTGTCATTCTAACAGTTTTACATACATACACTGCCACAGAGCTATTTTTTAAGCTATAGCTACCTAATTGCTAAAGGTAGATTGAGCTGCTACTTATGTCATATTTAGTTTAGGTTTGTAGTCAATGGCTGAAAGATCTGTGAGGAAAGAAAATCTTAAATCTTAAGTCTTCCAACTAACTTTACATTGAGATAAAAAGCTTGTTTTGGGGAATACTAAAATAATATGAAATTGTTCTTGTAAAGTAAACCTATACTTCAGTACTTAAAGCTCTGTTTTACCTTCAGATTAGCAGAGGTAAGGTTACAAGAAAATAATAATAGATAAAGGTAGTATGATTTGGGTAGTGTAGATGTAACTCAAGTCAGTGAGCTAAAAGGAAACAGATTAAGGATGAGAACTACTGTAAAACTTGGAAAGATTGATGTGATTTTCCTGTGCCTAGCAGTCCTTGACCGTGTTTTGCCCTTCGTTTCCTTTCTATATAATGTCACAGTTACTAAGTCTGCAAACTAAGAAGTAGTAGGTTTAATACATTTGCATTATATTAAGGTTTTTTTATTACTTGTGCCCTAGGAACGGCTGCAGCAAATACAACAATACTGCGAGGGAGACTGAGTACTTGAAAGAAATAGGAGAGAGGAGGAGTAAATTCTGAGAAGCAGATATGGATAACTCCAAAAAGCGCTTCATAATTTTTAAATAATAAATATGCACTCCTACTCTTTGTGAAGGCTTAGCATCTATGATTCAATATGGAGATAAGGCAGGTACTTCTGGCTTATTTTTCAATTCCACTATTAATGTAGCTGAAGTATTAGGGGTCTTGTTAGCAACAGTTAGGGTTCTGTGAAGTGACATAAAGCATACTACAAGTTACATATGCAAAATTCCAGATCCCTTAAGAGGAGCAAGAAAGTTATTAGAGAAGCAGTTCTGGTAGAACATACTCAAAAAAGGAACCTGAAAGTAAAAAGTGTCATGCAAATAGCTTTCACCAATCTCTTTGCATTAAAACAGACTCAAAACAGGGATGAGGGAAAGAGACTGCATTTCTGCCTAAACTTCAGTGTACAAGAGTTAGGACATATGCTAACAGCTTATGTTACAACATAGTACATAGATGCTAGGAGCACAAGACTGCTGTGAGAACCAGTCTGCTCCTTATTTTAGTGGCTGTATAGTTGCTCAGACTGATCTAGTTCTAAGTTGACTCAGTTAACTAGGACAGATTCCTTAATAACAGAACCTTGCTGGAAGTTGACTCTAGGAACTGTATTTCCAGCTTGGTTTTGTTAAGGCTGGTTCATACTCTTAGCTTGCTGTCACTTCTTTTTGTGTGTGTGTTATAGAGCAATTTAACTTATGGGTTTTTTTATTTTATTTCATAATATAGATTATCTACTACTTTCTTGTAGTTTCTGCAATTAAGTGCCTTCATTTGAATTTGTATGTCTGAGCCTCTGAGCTTGGATATGTACTTAATTCTTGGAAAGGGGGTCTGTCTTCTGCCCTGCCCACTGACCTTCAGGTTGCTGGAAGTATACTGCCTGATGCATGATAGAACTATGTATTTCATAGCTACAGCACACTTGTGACTTAAGTCCTCCCCCTGTTGCTTCCAGATGTCACTTTCTGCAGTAAGATGAAAGAATGCTAACACAAAACACTAAGCACTCTGTGTACTGGAAAATCCAAGAGACCTAACCTAGTCTCTTGGAAATTCCTAAGATAAAGTTTCTTCCCCTTCATGGTCACTGATAGCCCATCTTCATTAAAGCTTATAGGACCTACCTTCCTGTTTACAGTTCCTAGTTTCAGAGGAAAATAACTGGCAGAAGGCAGAAGGCAATTAGGCAAATGATACCTGTTCTTAGGAGATTCACTTTCATTTTATTAAAAATCCCTACTCTAATGACAGCAAAGAATGCAATTATCCTGGTTTAAGTGACAGAAACTCTCAGCACTAATCCTTTATTTTTACCTTCTCATTATCATCTGAATGACTATTTAACATTAGTATTTCCTCAGTGGACCTTTACTATTTAGTATTGATTAGTATTTTTCTAATCAGCTGCTACTGAATTAAAAGGTTGTTCTCTTAACTTTCTCACTCATAGATTCCTGCAAGTATGGTAATTCTTACTTTCAAACAGCTAATAATGTCTAATTAAGAAACTTAAAATATTGTATATGTCAATATTTAAGTGAAAGTACACTTACTGCCATATTGGGGGAAGCAGCAGAAACAGCATAAGGGCTCCACCTAAATGGCTCCTACTGTCTAAATAAGAATGCCTTACCTCAGGTGTGTTTCTCCTGATATAATGTATGTACCTACCAAGAACCAGTTGATTTACATGAGATTAGATGACACTATCAAAGTGTGGAATGATGCAGTTTTATGAAATACTACTACAGAGAAGTATTCCCATCTTCACTTTCTATCCCTCCAATAAAAGGTAGCCAATGGCCATCTACTTTTCTCCTAAATCATTTCAAGTACACTCAACAGGCACCCATACCTCATCATATCACATTTTATTTAAGGTAAATATCTGGATTTTACATATAATCTTACTGTTTTTTTCATGGCATATTTTACAGTGACAATTTAGGAGGAAGCATACATTACAAAGATAATAACTAACTATACATTCGAAACACCTAGTCACATGGTTTTTTAAAGTAGTGCATACAGACTATGCAAAATATACCTTCTAGAACAGCTTGCTACTTCCTTTAGAAATTACTTTAAATATCTCAAAACAAAAGGTGCAAGAAAACAGTTTATACAGTTTTGCTGGAAAAAGAAAAGACTTTTTTAAAAAAAATGTACAATGAATGAAAGTTAGATGTTTGCTAAATTACTATTTCAAAATAATGTTAAGTTTTGCAAAGAAGTCCTTAACCACAATTCATAATGAAATAATGCTTTTTGGAACCTCAGCAAATGGAATTTCACAGTAAAGATGGATCTCAATATGTACATTAGCATTTTTTCTACTGTGAATTAGATTGAAAGTCAGAGGAAACCAAACTGTTTCTGTCTACTTTATTCACTCATTTCATCGATACAACACTGCAGCTAAGTATGTATTGCACTAAACATCTGGTAATTTGCAATTTCAAGCTTTAGAACTTGCTAAAAGACTACAGAAAACTGCAGAGCTTTTTCTGACACCCTTCTCATTCCTTTATACTTAGCACTTTACATATTTTACAATATTGATATAGAACTGATTTAATACCATGACAGGTAAAATTAGTCTGTTGTTTTTCAGAGTAAGTTTTCTATCTAAAGACTGTAAGTAGAAAGCTTTATAGCAAAATTAAGCATTTAGGCCAAACAGTCAAAAATTCCTTTTTGCTCACGTTAGATCACATGAATTAAAGACATCTTTTGTGTTTAGAACAAATTTTCTTCCACCCTCTATAAAGAGGCTTAAATTTTGCATATACATTGACACCCATATGTCCCAAAGCGTACCTACTCAGCCTGACATTTTAAAACTTAATTTTCGTAAGCTATAAATGGAAACTACATCTTCTTTTCACCGGAGAAGCTAGGTTGTTTTTGTTTGTATCAGCAAAAAACCATCTTCAGCATCCAATTTATCAGTGTTCAGAAAGATAAGCGTCAGGCATGCTAACCAAAAAATACTACAGTTCAAATAATCAGAAAAGTACAAAAAAGCACTGACTTAGGAAAAGTTATTTATTCAGCTTAAAAGGTGTTTCTTCCCAAGGAACTGCACTTTCCTTTCAAAGGCACTTGATCGAATAGGAGAATTGGGTTCATAAAATGGATTCATTGCAAACTGAGGAAAGAAGAAAAACTCATAAATATACACAATGTCTAGAACTGAAAACAAGTATTTCAACTGACAACTAGTATTAGCTTTCAGTCTATTTAGTGCTATTTAAGAGCACAGAACACTTAAATACTGACTTTCAAGTCACTTGCTCTTATGTTCTCCCTACATATTTTACTAAGGGATGATTTTGCACATATTCTAAGACATAATCCATCATGACACTGGTGGAAACTTCTGTTTTAAAAAAAAAGTAGCACCTTTTGAGTCTTGGTAGGAGGCTAAGATGGGCATCTTGAAATCAGTGTTTGTAGTTGCTCCATCTAGTGGAAACATAGCCCAGTTGTGAAAACATCGTTTACTCCTGCTCAAGAGATGCATTTTTTTTCCCACACTGTTCTGTAGAACAGTCATTTGCTTTCATTCTCACCATAAGTGACAAAATGCTACCCCAAATAAGTGGACTAAAATGAAAATCTGAAGTGGCATAATTTATAAATGATTTTAAAAAATCTATTTTGTTAAACTGTGTATACAGCATTTATGTCACACATTATCAACTCTGGCTACTGTAACAGCATGGGTGCTTTTTCCCTTACATTGGCCAGGATAAGAAAACATGGTAATATAGGCATGTTTAAACATGTACAACAGAACACACTTAAAAGTATTACTGTGAGTTCATAAGAAGTTGGTTCTTACCTTTATATACAAGTCATAGACATCATTAAAGAAGTTCTTAATTCCATCTTCTTGCCTTACATCATGAAGCATTATAAATCTCATATGTAAAGCAATTAAGGAAATTTTAACTTTCATCAATATCTCTCCAAGTAATTTTACAAATAAAAAAGACAAGATTTAAAACATCTTTGAGATAAACATTTACACCTAATTCTGCACATATGTAAAATATTTAGCTGTACGTAAAATAACAGCCATTCCATGGGAGGAAGCATTTAAAGAAATAACTGAAGCACTAAATTTAGAAAGCATTACATTTCCATCTACATTTAAAAATTCCCCCATTTGAAAACAAAATGAATCACCTCTGCATTCAAGCTTATTCTTTTTAAAGACAGACCATTCTGAATTGGAATGACCTTCTCAGCAACTTTTGCCCCATATCCCTGAAATTACAGTGACATTCAAGATTATTTGCTGTAAATAACAACTGTTTCACAATGAACACCTTCATATTTTTGTAAGATCAAGCTTTGATACTTGTATTTTCAGAATGTGGGGGACCACACATGTTTATCCCTGCTTTTCCTCTTTAGCACTATCAAATGGATGGAAGTAGAAAAGCTTGCACAGACCCTCTCATACCATTCCCCTCTCATTCCTCTTTCCTTTACTTCATATAATCCTCACATTTCATCTGGCTATTTCAGCTCCTCCAAAAGGAAACATCCATCTTTCTAATTAATTCCAATATGCAGTAACTTTTGTGCCTCCCAACTTACTTCCTCCTGAAGTTTGTGACTCTCTAACAAAATAGCTGAAACTAGCAGAGATCTGTTTCAAAGTCACTTCATCTAATTTTTCACTTTCTGGCAAAAAGCTTCATAATTACAGGGAGAGAGATGAGGGAAGGAAGGATATGTCCAGCTGTGACAAAAGCAGAAACAAACCATTCATTAAATTTGTCCACAGTCTTCAGATACATGTTGTTAGAAAGCCACATGTTCTCATCTACTAGGTCAAGAGCAGCATGGGCAATGAACTGGTTGAGATGGCGATGATCATCCTAATACATTTTCAGAAAACAGATGATTAGTAATTCAAGGAGTTAAATCCAAATGATAATTTGCTCAAGCTGCTGAACAACTAGTGCTCAAGTTACACGAGGTTCTATACATCCTTCTTTTCTGCCACATATGAGCATCTTTTGATTAACTTAACTAGTATAACATGTAGTCACAATTTTTGGTTTCAAGATTCAAAAAAGGTGAAGCATCACCAAAACAGTCTTGTGAACAGTAAAAACAATAAAGCCTGTTACCTGTGCATTTACATATCAACGACTTCACATGTGGAATCACCAAAGTTTACCAGATAAGGTATTTTTCCTGCATGGCAGTCATCTGCTTTTCTGAAATTTATGCAATTTAGGATATTTTAGACCATAACTTCTGTACCAGATTTGACCAAAACTGAACTATGAGTTAAAATATGTAAAATGTAGGGGAGAGGAAGGCAAAATAAAAACACAGAGGACAGATATATTGATAGCATTATCAGTGAAAGATTCTCTTTTTTTCAGATTTGCCTAGAAACACAGGATTTTTGTTTGTTTGTTTGTTTTGGGGCTTCTTCCCCTACCCGCTCCGGCCAAAGGGCACAGCAGTCAGAAAAAAAGTCCTACAACTGGTATTACGTATATCTCCAGTAGATGTAAGTTGCATCTCTTTATAAAATATACAGTAATGGCCTTCATACAGTAAACAGTGCTTGGCCTTGATACTAGAATAACTTGTATAGGGAAAAGTTCACTTAATAGAACCAGCACATTAGCAGACATCCGCTAAAAAGAAACATGGGCTTAAATCATTCTATAAGCTTCTATTAGACTGGAAGTGTGAGTAGTCTTGCATAGTTTCTTGTAATATTGTCCTTGTACAATACTGTACAACATACTATTAATGCTGCTCTCATACTTTGCAGTGCACTATATTCTTCCCCCAAATCAAGTCTGACTCAGAGTATTAACAGCCTTGCCAATTCCATTAAAACATACTGAGCAATAGACTAAGCTGTAAAGTTTAAAGAGCAAAAGCTTGTGCTGATTTACATGTACATACAAGATGTTTACTTCAGGATGCTGTGAATCTGCAGTGAATTCACTCTTAAATGATGCATCTCAGAAACAAGAGTGATAGTTGCCAATCCCTACTAGTTTTTCAGTACATACAGAGTTTAGTCTCTCTTAGGAGTAAATTTAGTACTAAATCTTCAATCAGACAAGAAACTTACCTGAGTCAAGCTATTTTCATGAGCACAATGCAGAAAATGTTTTCTTCCACTATCCAAAACATTCCCATACCAAGTCTAACCTGAAAAATCTTATGTTCTTTTACAGAACACTAGTTCAAAATATAGATGAACTCATGCTATTTATATCAGTGACAGCACATACTTCCATTTTTTGATAGAGGCATCCACTTTCATTCTAAAGTCTACTAATTCTTTGATGCAATATGACAATTAATAGATTTGTTCTCTTCCAACTACATATTGAATAGTCATACATTTCTCATACTCTCAAATCCATATCAATACATGTTTTAAAATTGCCTTACTGGAAAGGAACCATGAATACTAAATAAATGTTAAATGGTAGATTTTTTTGTATCATAAATATTTAAAAGAATAAAATACAGCTTTCAAATTTATACCCCTAACTTTTCCTTATTACTGTGTACAGATGCACTAAAAGAGGTAATTACATTAAGCAGTATTAGATAAAGAACAATCACAATAAAGGCACTATAAACTAGCAGTAATGATTGAGGCATGACTAGCATATAAACTTCACAATACAGCACTAGGGTATATAAGGAAGCTATGTTCATGGAGACTAGTACGATCTGGTGAGAAATTTTAGAAGACTCACTCCTCCAGAGTTCTGCTCCCTATTACTAAGTTTCTGTAAAAAAACACAAGATAGTGGATACTAATATGACTTTTGACAACATTTTGTTTGTTTCCAATACACTGTAAAATTATCAAAGAGAACGCACCATAATTATGTCACAGAGCAGTACAGGGAAAAACAATTCACACATACACGCACCTTGGTTTCTACTTTTCCAGGAGGTAGAAATTCCATTTCAAATATGGGATTATCATGATGACCCACAATTACAAAGTAGAAGCTTCCAGACATTCTTCAAAATAATGTTTCTTAAGAAAAAGATACACACGCTTTACTAATGATGCTACATACAAACTCTTAGTGCATCTCAAGGTCCTCCTAAATATCAGCCAACACACTTCCTATTCACATTTACTGTCGATTAAAAACTGATAATCATTCACCCTGGCAGGTATACTTTAAAAAAAAGAGAAAAATAACTGGAGAGCCTATCATCATCAGGAAATAATTCCAATTACTACTACCTAAAGACTTATTCTGGAAATGATGAGTCAGTTTATCTACTGACAGCACTCCCAGTGACTTAGATGGTACTGATCATGTGAAATAATGTCGTAAATCTGTCTCCTAAAATTATCATCTTTTTCCTCCTGGGGGTCCTCCATACCATCAGTAAAAAGGGGAACGGACGGAGATGAAGAGCTCCGCCGCTCTCTGGGCGTACATCGCCCTGCCGCGCAGCGTGGGACAGGCCTGGCCGCTACCCGAGGCGCCGCGGCCCGGCCCCATCCCTAGCGACTCCAGGGCTACCCGGAGGAAAAGAAACACCGCCTCAGGGCTCTCCTCGCCGCGCCACGGCCTCCTGAGCACCGCCCACGCCCTCGGGCCTACGGCAACACCGCCCGCTACTGCCGAGGGCTGCGGTCTCCAGACGGAGGGCCAAGCTCCGCCGTGAGGAGCTGGCGGGGGGGAGGAGATACCCTGCACCCGCCGGCGGGCCGCCCCGGGCCCGGCCCGGCCGCCTACCCCGAAGCGCGAGCTCTCCAACGGCTCCCAACGGCCACCCGGAAGCGCTCTTCCCGGCGCACCCGCCGTGACGCTCCAGCGCCGCGACCAATGCCGCGGTACCGCCCGGCGGCGGCGGCGGCGGCGGCGGCCAGCTCTCGCGAGAGCTGCCGAGGGGCGCTCCGCAACGGTGCGGGAGCGGCCGGCGCCGATTCGCGAGAGCCGCTGCCGGCGCCGGGTGCGCCGTGACGGCGGGGCCGGGGCAGGTGGCGGGCTCCGCGCGGGGGGGGTGGGGGGAAGGGGGGAGGAGGCTCGGGCCGATCGGCCTCGGGAAGCCCCCGGGTGCCCCGCGGAGCAGCGCAAGCGGGAGCCGGCGGTTGGAGGTGCGCGAGGTTGCCGCCGGCAACCGCCTGGAGCTGGCGGGCGGGGGCGGGCGGGGACTGTGGGCGCTGGGTGCGCGGCGCGGCCCGCGGGTCGAGCTCGGAGTCGGTGAGGTGTCTTTCTGGTGCCGTAGGGCAGGATGTCCTCGGCTCAACGGGAGGCGCTGTCCGAGGATGAGCTCCGGAAAAGACTCTACCAGACTTTTAAGAATCGAGGTGTATTGGACACACTTAAGGTGTGTGTTTTATTTTCAGCGGGTGCTGTCTATGACTCGCTGCGCTAGCTGACACTGAAAGTAGTCAGTGAAACTCCTGATTAATAAATGTTTTCCATTCTCCCCATATGCTATTTTTACTGTAGCATAAAGCATATTCAGCTTTCCTAACAGAATGTTTTTCCATAAAGTAGAAACGCTTTTCATTGTTGATTTGTCTCGTAGTCTTTGCCAGGAAGATTAATAGTTTCTATGAGGCCTTTAAAATTTCTGTGTTTGCGAAGGACATCAAGTAGGAAGGAGAGGAATAGAGGAGCATACAGGTTGGAAAGGACCTCCTAGATCGCAGAGTCTGCTCGTTACCATAGATATTTTAGCTCCTACTTTTTATGTCAAATTCATTAAAACATAAAAAAAAATCACAAGCTGTTCTTTAAGAAAACCACTGTTAATCTTATAGCCAAAATTTCCTCAGGACTGCTTGTTTCTTTCCTTTAGTGATTGCTATACCAAACTTGCAATACTTGAACCATTCCTCATCTTGTTTGATTTAACTAAGTCTGTCAGGTGACTTGCTATTCACATCATTTTTTTTCTGCTTAATTTTCCTTGTCTAGAAGGTTATTCATCTTAAAAAATGTATTATTTGCTTTGCTGAGCTTAAGAACTAATGAAGTTGGGTTTCTTGTGGGTGCCTGCAAACACTCTTGCATCTTCCAATGAGAATATGCTCAACTTCCCAATGGTCTTTTCTGACTATCTCTGCTGTTAGGAAACAGTGCATACCTTGGTTGATCTGGAGCTAGACATGTGCTGAATGGCCAACTGTTACCTCCTGTCAAAAAGGGTAATTGTGTAACAACTGACTGATTTCCCCCCTCCCCATCCCTGTTCCCTTAGCAGGGACAAGGATTTAGCCATCCCTTTTCCATTTGTGCTTTGTTACAAGATGTGTAAGAGATTGCTCATCTCAGCTTATTTTTGAGACAACCTTATCACTGTCAAAGTTAGTTAAAATTGGGTAAGTGCAGAAGGTACTGAGGGCGCTGATTATAACCTTCTGTCAGGAGTATTCATTTCTTTTTGTTACCAACGCTGTATCTAGAAAGAGCCATGCTAACCTATCAGTATATTCTGATTTGATTTAGCCCTGGTAAGTTTTGGTAAGCATTATTTGTTTCATCTCATTTTTGGTAGCACACTCTTTCTTTAGTCAACTTTAGAACTTTGTCATGTGCACAGCTGCTCTTGACAGCTTAAAACACTAACTTCTGTCACATTTTTGTAGTACACTATAGACATTCTGTATAATTACAGAATGAAAGTTATTATTTCTTCTTATAGTTTTTCCTTTCTGACTTCAGGTAACTTCTTTTTCTATCAGAACACACATCATTACATTGCATTTTTACTAGATATTTATTTGTGTGATTGGTAGTGCCTCTAGGCATTATTTGATTAGTATGCTTTATTTCTCTGCAGAATAATTGATGATATTAAAAACACTGCATTTCCTGTTTTACCAGCTACTTTTGATACAGAATTAGTGGCTTTTTGATTTAAGGCTTAGAAGAGAACTTGTGCGTTTTTCAAGCATACCTGAAACTGAAGCCATGTTAGATGGGCTTCACTTAATACAGAGAGAAAGAGAACAGGAAAGCAGTAATCTGAAAATGAAGCTGAGGGGAGGGAGAGTACTGGCATGGTATTCATGTGAGTTTTTTGACAGAAACCATTGTTTCTTCTCAATCCTATGTTTTGAGGAAAGTCAAACATCACTGTAGAACCATTAGTGAATGTTGAAAGTGTGAAGAAAACCATGGGTGTCCTGCACAGTCCAAATTTTGCTAAATTTAGTCTGCCTCCCTTTCTGTTACATAGATTGTAATACAGCTGATACAAATACAGTGAGACTGCCATGGTCTTTGAAAAATAAAACCTCATTTTCTCTATTTACCTATTGTTAACATTTCTGTACCAGACACAGCTCCGAAACCAGCTAATCCATGAATTAATGCACCCGATTTTAAGCGGAGAACTTCAACCACAAACTGTTACAAGTGATGATGGCTCACTTTTGATCATAGCTTCCAACAGTTTGGTAGCAGATCATCTGCAGAGATGTGGCTATGAGTATTCGCTCTCTGTTTTCTTTCCAGAAAGTGGATTAGAGAAGAAGAAGGTAAGCTCAGTAATTTACCTCTTCTAAGACATCTGGGAGCTTTGCAAATATTCCTCTTTCAGCATAATAGGAAAATCCCCCTTTTGTGACAGTGCAGCTTCTGAGTAGGGCTATTTTCACAAATACTTTTAAGCTGGCAATAAGCTAATGATGTTGTTTTGGAAAGACATAGAGTCTCTTGAAGTCACGCTTGCTTCAACCACAACCATAGTCTGCTGTGACCATCTTTTTTGCTATGTGGCAGATTACTTGAACTGATTCTGATTAAAGGTAGTGTCTTTTTTTTGACCCAGTTAAATGTCTGAAAGTGTGGTTCACCATCAGTTTAAGCTGTTCTAACTGCAGGTTGTGGCTGGAAAGAGCAATCCTGGTCCTTTGTTTTCTCTCTGTGATTACTTCATAATGTGGTGAAGATGTTTCTAAGTGAAAATTTGTCGTTCAAACTGCAGAGTAATTAGTATCATTTGTATTAATGAGCTGATCTGCTCTATATGATGTAGCTAGAAATGATACAAGGAAAGCAGCAAGAACGTGTCTGGTTTGAAAAGAAAATAGAAGCATCTCTTCTCAGCTTCAGTCAGTCATGATACTGCACACTGCCAGATATCTTAGATAAAAGAGATAGTAAACATGCTACTAGGACAGCAAGCCTCTGAAAATGGTTTTACAAGGTGATATATAGACCTTTCTCAAATGGAAAACATTGTAACAGTGTCAAATAGTGGCTGTTACATATTTGAAATGTTTTGAAGATAGTTAACCTTCTCTAATTTATCTTTTTTTTTCTTCTTTTCCCTCAAAGCTGTTGACTATGCAAGATCTTCTTCAGTTAATCAGGATCAATCCAAAATCCAGTCTTTACAAATCATTGGTAAAATTATTTTGGTTAAAAATTACAGTTGAATTACAGTTGTGGTGAAATAGGCTGGATAAAATGCCATCTTTTGTTTCTTACAGACTTTGAGAACTCAGAAGGAAAATAAAAAAGGTATATGATGTTTATATTTGATGCACACAATGACAGTCATGTCAGCTTCATTTTAATTAAGATATGAGCAATGGAAACTTAAATTCCTTGAGTATACATTGATATTGAATAATTTGGATTTAATAGGATTTTTTTAAAGAAACTTCTAGTACATCTGGATAGTAAACATTGTATTTCAGGATGATGTAACTCTCAGTTGTGGTAGAGATGAAGCATTAATCTTCACATGCAAACTATAATAAATGACTTATAATTATGAAAAAAATCTGTAATCAGGTATTAAATATAATGCTCGTTGGAAGCTTTGCACTCTAATGTTGATGAGTTCAGGTTTTGGTTTATTTATAACCAGCTGCATTAGGTTGCATGGAGTGCTTCAATACCTGGTCAAAGATTTAGTTAATTTTTCATTGTGTTTTTTCGTAATAGTTATCGTGTCTGTGTGGTGAAAGCCAACTACATTATACAGCCTAAGTGGCTTGATCTTCAAAAACTCTTATTTCTCTTGTTGCATAACATCCTCATAATTAAAGTAGTAATAATTTGCCCTCTCAAGTAAGTCTGGAAATCAAAGAGAAATACATAAAAGGAAAAGTAGCAAAAATACAGTCTTTTTAGAAGGAGATGGACAGGAACATACTCATAATAAAAATCTTAATAGTTTACTAGCATTGATTTTATTTAATTTTTACTGGATTCCTTCAGTAAATTGGATGTGTTTTCATTGTTTAGTGAATATTGGTTTTTTTAGTTTTATGCTTGAAAATTCAATTTGTTATGAAATCAGAAGTAACTAATATATTGGATCTTGAAAGGTTTTCTTATGCAGATCTTAATGGAACTGATTGAGCATCATCTAAGTAAGGAAAGTCATGACACAGAAACTCAGACAAGCTTAATGCCTCCTTTCAGGGAATCTCTTGGTAAGTGCAACCTTTGCAGGCAATGATCCCCGAATATTTTCATATTAGATAAATGGTATGGATGAATAAATTGGATGAATAGTGTTCATTCATCATTTATTCATGTGCAGCCTAAAGTAAAAATCAAGCTATACCTAACACTAATACATTCTTTTCTCACCTTTCTTAAAGTAAGATTAAAGTCCTATCACAAATCTGTTATTGCTCAGATGTTTTCTTAGATATTTAACTAATAGTTACAACATTTGGGATGGATTGTTAATACTATGTGTTGAAATATGTTCTGGAAAACATGATGGTAACTATGTGCATTACTTCTTCATGTCGTTTCTCTGTTACCGTGGCTATTGTACCATGTGGATCTTTCTGTGATTGTCCTACTCATGTACACTAAGGAACTTTATATGGAGAGACAAATCTCTATAGTCTTTGGTAGTCAACACAGTTATCCTAATTTATTTTTAAATGATGGATTTTTATAGCTGAGAAGCTTCAGCTGATAGATGAACAGTTTGCAGACTCTTATCCCCAGCATCAGAAATATGAATCTTTGGATGTAAAACTTCATGAATATAAAAAAGAAATAGAGAAGCAGCTTCAAGCAGAAATGTCTCAAAAGGTATAATTCCAGTCATTAAATTAGAGTGAGAAATTTGTTAATTTTGACTTTGCAACTTAAACTTTTAATGTTTATAAAAAATTTAATGAAATGATTTAATACTAATTTATAGTAAATACAAAAGGCTAAGTTAATCCAATATCAATAGGTAACTTGATGATGTTGCATGTGTATATTTTTCATTCTCCTTTTTTGTTAGGCATATACAGATTCTTAAACTTTTTTACTCTTATGTTAATTTGGAAATGTATCTCTTTTTCTTTCTTAATTTGGTAAACTTTATTTGTCCTTTGATTTTCTTTATATTGTTTTATGGAGAAAAGTTTACTCTGCTCAATCATAATATTTCTTTTCATCCCAGTAAGATTTTGAAGCTTGAATTTCAGTATATTACATAGCGACCAAGAAAAGCTAATTGCTGCTATATAGTTAGAAATTGAGTTAGTTTTTGGTATTGATTAGAATCTGCATACCATTCTAAAACATTGAAGAGAAACTCAACAGCTGCAATATTTTTAATTATTTGTGGTTTTCTTCGTACTAGAATTGAAGTTAGAGCTTTTTTTGAGGCTTTTCCCTGCACTTCAGGAGTAAGATTACAGTCTTTTTTTTTTTTTTTTTTTCCTGCATAATCCTTCCCTAGTCCCCGAGTTTGAAAAGTGAAACACAGAGAATGTACTACAGTTCTCTTAAATATGCTTTTTCCATGATTTTCTGTTAAAGTGTACTTTTTTAATACTTGGCTAGAAAGATTTACTCATTGGTTATTAGTTAGAATATTTAGGCATGCTTATAAAAAGGCACTCATATACATGTAAATTGTTTGAAAATATAGATTTAGCCATGTTTATTGGGATAGACAAATAAAAGCATGGAAAATTAAATCTGAAATCAATGCATTTGATCTTCATTCTTCGTTCATTCTTCATTTCCCTGCAGGCACTGTCTTATTAGTACGTAAAACATGTTAATTTTTGTGTAGTTAAGTTTTTCTCAGTTTAGGCAAAGCAGTTGCAACAAAGGAGACCGGGATCTTGATTCAATTTAGAAGTGATTTATATCTATTTAACTTTACATAGATTATTTAGCAGTGTGAAGTGAATTAGTGAACTTCTAATCCAAGTTGTGTATGTACAATGGAAGCTGTACTGTCTCACTTTTTTTAAAAAAAAAAAAATTTCCACATAATTTATGCCAGGGATTGTCTGTTCATTTGAAGATGGACCTATTTAAATCTCTCTTTCTCCTTTACTTAAAAGCTAGAACATTTTAAAGAAGTTGAAATAGCAAAGATTAAAATGGAGGAGAAAGTGCAGGCCCAAAAAGAAATCTCTGAGCTGCGGCGTGAGTTTGAAAGAACACATCAAGCCAAGTCTGAAGCCCTGATTTCTCGTGAAAGGAATGCTATTGAGAGGCTTCAAAAACAACAAGAGGTAAAGCTCCAAATATATATATTTTTAATGTTGTACTGAGTGTTTCAGTGAGTTGATTAAACTTGATCTTTTGGGAGGTCTACATTGAGATCTTTCTTGTCTTATTAGTGAAAACTTTGAATTTACTGTTGTTCCCATAAATAAAGGAACATCATTAAGCAGCTACACAGATGCATATGGATAAATATTTAAGTAGACCTTGATGGAATAGGAATAGTTCTGTAAGCTAGGACTGAAATGTAATATGTACTTTTTAATCTATTTTAATAGTTTTTCTGAATTCAGACCTCTAAAGATTTTTTAATAGAAAGTTGATGTGATCATTCACTTTTGTTTGATTCCAAAACACAGCATTTAGTTGAAGTAGAATTCTTCCTATCAATTCAAAGAATTTATAAACTAAATGGAATATATAGTCTGCATGGTCTGGATATACTGTTGCAGTATGTCACAATATGTTTAATATTTTCAGTAGCTATTCTCTTTGCGGCAAGCTGTCATCTTGTTTCTTTGAACACTCTGTGTTGATGAGCTACTCCTTTGGTCTGGCTGTTAACATTTGGTGTTTTGCCAGAGTAGTAAGTATTAATGCAACACAAAACAAATCTTATATAGCCTAAATTGCTTCTCACAGATTCTATGACTTCTCAGTTTTTGATAGAATATGTTGCTTGCTGTTCTGTCGTTCATTTACCATCCCCCCTCTGTCTGCAGTAGACCTTCCTATGTATGTAATTTAGTCATCCACAAATGTTACCTCTTTCCTGCTCATGTGCCCCCCACTTTGGAGCATGGGGTATTCATTAATGAAGCAGTCGTATAGGTCTCTAAGCACTCTGCTGTTGACATCCTTCCATTTCAAAAATTAAACATTTTATCACTGCTCTGTGAAATTCTTTCATGGTTATGTCCTTAAAAACTGTGCATTTTATGCCATCAGTCCTCTTTAGGCATGAAATTAATTCAGTAATTCAGAAAAATACATGGATCAGCATATCTGTCAAGTTTTATGTATGGATATTTGGTTGTTCTTGTCAGCTTCTGCACTTCCATTTACCTGGAGGTTCTTTTAACAGAGACCAGCAGCTCTACTGAATTAAAGTATATTTGTATTAAAAGTAAAAGGTCATTTAGCCTTTACTAAGGTGATTTTATGCCCAGGAAACACAGCTTGACAAATCTATTCTTTGCACAGGGAACAGCAGGTAATTCTTTCAACATATGCGCATGACTGCAGACTTGATAGGAGCACCTATAGGGCAAAATCATCATTTGTTTTTTTTTCCCTTAATGCACTTAGTCTTTCTTTGGAGAGAAATAATACCTTGTATGCCTAAGAACAACGTAAGCTCTTTTTTTTTTTTTTTTTTTTGGTAAGAAGATATGTGACTTCTGGGATTAACAAGTTCATCACCTTGATTCCTTTAATACTTTGTTTAATTTGTGTAAGTTAATTTGTGAAAGTAAAAAGACTGCTGGTTGGATCAATATTTCAGTTTCAAATCATGTTTAATCAGAGATTTTTGCATTTCTTTTTTCACTGTTGTCTTTTTGAAGACCATAAAATTGTTTATTAAAAAGATGTTTGAACATGTTTATTCTGTAAATAATGAAAAAAATCTTTTATGTAAATTTAAACCCATGCAATTTCTTAAAAGAGAGCCAGTAATGTCTTCTTCCAAGGCATTTTTACTCAGCATAACATTAGGATAAGGGGATGTAAAGATAATTACATTAGATTCTGCATGTTACTTCAAATTGTGAATATATAAATAATATTTGTTGGGATAAGACTGATTCCTGAAGAAGTTCCTTGAAAGTTTCAACATGTTAAACAGCAAATACTGTATGAAATGTGAAGTAAAACTAACGATAATATTTTCTCATTCAGATTGAAGCAAAGGAAGTATATGCTCAGAGACAAACTCTACTGAAAGATATTGAAGTCATAAGAACCAGAGAGGCAGAATTGAAGCAAAGAATCGAGGCATTTGAAATGTGAGTTACTGGTGGGCCTATGCAATACTAAACATTGTTCTTTCTTTCTAGACAACATGCTTCAACATGCTGTTGCTTTTATGAAGTTGAAAAGGATTTTACCTATTCCAAGAGTTGTGAAAGTGTTTTGAGCGGTATTGCATATCTGCCTTTCTTAGCAGATATACGGCAGGGACACCTCATACAGAGCTAAGCTTTAGTTTTTTCCTCTCATCCAACCAAAACAGGGTGGCATTGCTTCAGAGGCAAGGAGCCAAATGTTTACTTTGCAGTTCAGGGAGACGGGAACAATACGAAATTGTAAAATTGAGGCATGTAATCCTGCTTTTGTGTTGATATCTATTAAAGTGTTGTGCTTAAAAAGATTGTTTTTCCTTAGTTAAAAAAAAAAATTTTTTTGCCAGGTTTTCAATACTGCTTAATTTTATTACTCTTTCCTCTGATTTTGTTTTAGAGAAAAGAATGTCACAAAGGCTTGTTTTTCAGCATACCAGCAGAGGGTGCTTATAGAATAGCATGCTCTGCATTATGTTTTCTGAAGGCTTTCCTAGGTGGGAAACTGAGCTTGGGTTACCCCAGGATAGCTGCATAATAGATTGGTGCTGGTTTTTAAATAGGGCAATTTAGTGTGTGCAAATTCTCCTTGTTCTTAATGAATGACAATGACAGATTCTGATCATAATTTTAAATTGCTAAATTTCTCCAAGCAATCAATTACCTTCTGACTTCTCTAAATGTTATTAAAAAAAAAAAAAGAAAAGAAGAAGTTTTGCCTTCATAACTGGTCACTGTCTATATATTTATGAATATTTCAGCACTCAGAAACTTCAGGAAGAAAAGAATAAAACAATTGATGATGCACTTCGACGTCGAGAGGTTGCCGTGAAGAACATAGAGGAGACTTATGACCAAAAGCTTAAGACTGAACTCTTGAAGTAAATTTTTCTTTTGTCTCTTTACAGAATACATATTTCCTATGAAAACAGAATAATATATTTTATAGAATTTATTGATCAGAAATATAACAAAGCAAGGACTTTAAAAATGTGTGCTAAGATTTTTATTTTAATCAGTCTGAATTGTTTACATGTTGCTTATATCTCTGCTACTGAGACTTGACGATTCTGTCAGGTTAAAAGAAAAGCTTGCTATGTGAAATAAGTATCTTTTAATCCTAGGTTAGGTTATTTTTGTAACTTAAGTTTTGTGTTATTACCTGACAAAAGGTTGTGACATGGATTTTTGTTTAGACAAGAAGATGTGAGCAATTTTAATGATTTCCTGTGGCTGGAATTTAAATACTGATCATTTTACGAATGCGTAAAAGGCACAGAGGTGAAGTTAGCATTAAAGAAGTGTTACTATTTTCTTGGAGAAGGGATGAGAGATACAGTAGCCCATATGAAGTACAGATAGACAGGTTCTTACCTCAACCACCCATTCACCTCCTTTTTGGGCATCTGTCTTACAGATCACCTTATGTTATTAAATCCCATCTGTCTGAATGTCTAGTTTCAAAGAGTAGTTCTAAGCAAATTCTTTGAAACTACAATGTTATCTGTGACCACTTTTGAAACATTGCAAAGGGTTTATGCTGACTTTGCTGTTACAGGTGCTTTGAGTGCTTTGGCCACTTGAGGGTTATTTCAAGCTTCAGTGTAGGCAAGTGCTCTCAGGACATTGTTGCTCATGCCTACCTGATGGCATGAACCTCACTTCCAGTTAGGAAGGTCAACCAAATGGCTCACACACCATGATTTGTCTTCAAGCCAAGTTATTAACTGTTAGTATCAGCTATCAGTAAATAGTAGGTATTGTCTATGCTGGTGTATCTTCATTTAAACTACAGAAGACAGATGTAAAGAGTGGATGTTGGTAAAAAAGGTGCTTTAGCTGAAACTGAGTTATTTCAGTTATTTGACAGAGAACAACAACATGCAATGAATTGTTTCACCTTGGTTAAACCCATGTATCTTAATTTATCCAGGTAGTCCATAACTGCTAGTTACAAGTAATGCTTTTAAGTGCTTTTGCTTCATGTGGAAAAGGAAGTCATTTTAAGGATCATCTGTTGCTTAGCTTATTTTATCAGTAAACAAAATATTTTAGGCATTCTCCAGACGCTCAAGTAGATAAAAACCATGTCCTTATTAATCTTTGATGAGAAGTAGTGAAGAACTGCTATTTAGTGTGTAGAAATAATGATGTTTGTTAGAAAATAATTTTTTTATTATTATTAAGTAAACTTTAAATTCCATGACTCGGAGAAGGATCTCAGTGATCTGGGCCATTTACAATTACAAGATGGGGATAGAGATATTTGATAACGTTTATAATGTAATGTGTCCCAATCACACAAAACATTGAGTACTCTTAACTGTTGTAGATTTCAGTAAAATTGAATATTGAGGTTGAATGAGTGCTGGTTGTGGATAGTTGGGCAGTGCTTAGTGTCTTGCTGGTTACTGATGACAAACAGAGAGCCCTTGAGGCCAGTACTAGGACTTCTACTATCCAATACCTTCATCACTCACCTGGATGATGACACAGTGCATCCTCAGCAAATTTGCACATGATGCTTGATTGAGGGGAACGACTGCCATAACAAATGGCAAAGTTTTAGTGCAGAGGGACTTTGATAACCTGGTGATTGAGCCAATATAATCTCAGGAATTTTAACAAGAAGTGCAGAATTCTACATTTGAGACCAAATATCTCTGTGAAGTGGTTGTATATAGGAAAAGGAATTTGCTGAATAGCAGTGTTTCTGAAAGGGACATGGGAGTTACAGTTACTGTCAGGTTGAATATGATGCAGCAGCATGCTCTGGCAAATAAGGCAAACAGCATGATGGGCTACATTAGGAGGTGAATAGCCAGCAGGCTAAGGGAAGTTGTTACCCCTTCAAATATTGCTGAAGACTGCACCTGGAATACCATGCCCAGTTTTGAGGTCCCCAATTCAAGACAATTACGGAGAAACTGAACATGATCAGGGCCTAGTAGAAGTCTGTCAAGATAGTTATGGGACTGTTGGTCATGAGCTCTGAGGAAAGTTTGAGGAGGAGTAGCTTGTTCAGTCTGTTGAGGAGGCTGAAGGATGATCTAACAGCACCCACAACTACTTGAATTCAATTCAGTCATTTTTTGTAGGTTTTTTTCATATATTTTGTTGCTTGGGAGTCCTAAACGATCTAGTGGACCACAGTGGCCATAAACTGTGGCTTGAGAGGTTGGATCTTAAGGAAAAAAAGATTACTAATAGAACAGAGTAGTATTTGCATAGATTCCCCAGGGAGACTGTGGAATATACATCTATCATCAATTTCTGTGATTCTGTGAGAAAGAATTTTGTCAACAAATAATTGTGTAGTTACAGTTTAGTCTGGGAAAATTTGGAATTCCACCCCCCTACCCTCCACACACATCTACTTTGGGAATACATAACTGTTTTTACTTCTAGATATCAGCTTGACTTGAAAGAAGAATACATAGCTAGAACCAGCAGAGTTACTGAAGATGAGAAGAAGAATAAAGGTATCTCTGAGATAAATGACGTATCTGTTGTTAATTTCTAGAGCTTTTACCAAGAGGCTTCAAAACACTATTATCATTAAACTAAAGTTCAGTGACAGTTCAGTGTGAGTGACAAAGAGAATGCCAAAGCAGATATGGAAAAATATGTAACAGGATCCAGGGACACGTCAGCAACTCCTTGCAGTTCAGAATACGGTGGGAACCAATTAGCTGGTACTTCACATGGAGGCTGCAAAGTGTCCTTCTTTCTCTGAAGGTTTCCCAGCTACTTCTGAAGTTCTACCAGCTAGTTCTGTAACTGAAGTCTGGTACAGCCTGGTACTGTATCCTTGAAAGGTTGCCAGCTGCTACATTTATCATGCACAAGATGTTTAACTGAAGCTTGAGGAAAGGCAGCTGGAATGGATAACATATTTAGACTTTTAAGTCAGGGTCATGTGGAAAAATTATGTATCATGCGTGTGAATTTATGACTTAATTATGATGAAGTGTGTGTATTCACATATATATGTATACATGCACACACATATATACAGACGGATTTACTTAATTTTGAGGGAATGTGCTTGTGTGTGTATATACACACACATATAAAATCATTTAAATTTTGAATTAAATTGAATTTTTGTCTTAGCAACCTCAGTTGGGTTTTGCTGATGCAATATCTATCTTTTTTTAATGCAGCACTCTATACATTTTAATTTAACATTTGTAATTCTCCTTGCAGAGAAGGCTATTCTTTTGCATGAAGAAGCCATTGCTGTTAATTCAAAAAAAGAGGAACTGAAGCAAGCTATCTCACGTACGAAAGAGCTTGAGGTAATTGTAAATATTAATTTAGAAGAGCAGTATTCTAATTAGCGCATTTGAACTACATTTTCAAAAAAAAAAAAAAAGAAAATATGAAATAAGTAATTGCTAACTAATACAAATTTGTTTTTTGGGGGAAACACCTTTTAAAGATTCTGAAATGTTCTTTGTCTGCAGCTGGATTTGGAGTCAGCGAAGGCCCAGATTCTGCTGGTAAATAAACAGAATCAGTTGTTGACAGAAAAACTGAAAGAGGTTTCAGACTATCCCTTGCTAAAGGAGGAGAAATTGGAGCTCCAAGTGCAGAATAAAATACTTAGGCAACAGCTGGAGGAGACTCGCAGTGAGAACCAGCATCTCCGAGACAGTTAGTGTGAATGATTTTGTAAATTTCTTTTTTATGTGTTTCTACAGGTACTTGTTTAGAAATTTTAATTAAATTATTTTTATTATGTTTACTGGTAGTTCACTCTAATCCTTGATTTATGTTAGTGAAAAATGAAACAAGTGTCTTCAAAAACAATCTCAAAGCTTTGACAACTTGTTTTTATGCTGTTTTTTTTCTAGATAGATTTATTTTTCCTCCTGTAAATTTTTAACTTAGTTTGTGTCTGATGATTGATTAATGTCTCTCTTATTTATAGAATCATAAAGCTTCATGTCTTGAGTTCAGTTTTCAGATAGGTTGTAACATTTTGGCTGAGTTTGGGTGAACTATATAATCCTTCTCTACTTCCATTTTAGTTTTTTGAAAAGCATCTTTAAATAATAGTAACATCTTTGTTTAGTTTAGAAAATCATTGACAATAAATGCTATTTTCTTAAATACAACTGTATAATACAAATTTTGAAATAAGAGATAAATATAGTGATAATATTATGAATAGCCCTTTCATCTTCTGAAAAATACAGTATAGTATTTCCCTCCACAGCAATAGTATGGTTAGTAAAAGTAAGAAAAACTTTGCATTTTTTTTTGAGGGTTCACCTAACTACAGTTACAAAATGTGCGTCTGAGATTATGGCAAAGAAGAGATGTGCACCCAGTTAGGTAAGGTAGGAAAGTAAGGGTAAGAAAACCCTGAAGTAGCTTTTAAGTGACTATATCAACAAAAGTTTCGAGACCCGTATAAAAGCCAAAATATATCCCTAAGTATTTTATTCAGATGAAGTTTAATTGTGGAAGATTTGTTATGGGCTCAAAAACAAATCAGTTTGAAGTTTCAAAGTCATGTTATGTAAAAAAGTGAAGGCTCATATTGTTAAGTATCTTCTTTTTCTTTTTCTTGAAAGAACTTGCCCAGCCCTCAGCGGAGCTTCTGGCCTGCCAGGCAGAGTTGAGAAGAATGGAACATTCTAGAAAGCTGGAACAGGATGAATTTGAAAGTCACAAGCAATTTCTGGAAAAGCAGCTACAAAGTGAGGTAAATTAATTACTCTTTCTAATCTAAATAGTTTGAATACTACTTCTTCCTAACATCTTGATAACATTTACCCTTGTGTATATCATTCTGAATGTTACTGGAATGCTTTGAACTCTTCTTATTTTTATGTAAACAACTTTAAAAAATCAGCCAAAGTCTATCTTTTCCACCCTTTATGTTGTTGGTACTGACTTTCATTAGTTTACTACATATATGTGTTTTGACTTGACATGGAAAACACTTGGAAGTAAACAAGCATTCAGCAAGTCAGGATATTTTTATTTATTTGGATTATGTGTCTCTTCTCCTCCCCCTCTGCTCCCCCTCTCCCCAATATCCTCTAGGTTGAGCGCTGTGCCCAGTTAAAGACCCAGCTGTTGGACTCCGAAGCTACTCTGAGGAAGTTAAACATACAGGTTGAAGAACTGAAACTGCAGTTGAAACAAACACAGGCAGGTTTGTATCTCATACAAAAGAAGCTCCTTTTAAAGCACTCTTATCAAACCAACCTAAGCATTTCCAGAGGCTTAAAAAGGTCTTTGGTTACGTGGAACTAATATATCATCAGTGCATAGATTTCAAGTTTAAAATCATCTGTTTAAAAACGCAGTTTAAAATGGAAACTTACCCACAGCTTCCTTGCCTTACAAGAAAACTAAGGAGAAAACAAAAGGGAGAAAGGAAAACATACCTATCTGAATACTATCATTTTTTTATTGTTTATGTTACTCCTCACAATGAAGACATTAATGTTTGGTGATAACATAAATCACCTTAGTGGGTGTATTGTGTTTTAATGCTTTTTCATTCTATAATGTTAATATTAAAAATAATCATTTTGAAATTGTATTATGTGTCTCAATTTTAAACCTATTTTTTTGACAATTGTAGTCAGCGCTGTTAACTTGAGCACCTCATATGAGCATAGGAAGAGGAGGGCATTCACTCTGCCTAACACATGTAGTTCTAAAGATGCCTATCTGTCAAATTTCTAATATCAAGTAAAATAAATTTAGGTTTTGATACATAAACTTAATTAAAAATATGCAGTGGATATATACAACAGATACTGAAACAGGTAAAGTGTATATTACATGCAGGATATATTGCACATAGTTCAGTATATGAGATACTTAATATTATTCACTAGACCAATAAATATATTTTCATGTATGGTACAACTGTAGGTACCATATGTGATTGGAATTTGATCAGTGTCAATATAATAAATATTTTGAAAATAATTTTGTGTCTAATTAAATGACAAAGTACTGTAAGAAATTTTGCATCAGAGATAAGGATGTTGTAATCGTTTGTGTAGAATACAAGAAAGGTAGTAATTTGTGTGGAGAAAGATACTGCCCTCTAGTTCTGGGCTTACTGAAACATGCAAAAGCAAACCAGGAAGCAGCTAGCCTCAGAACAGTGATATTCAGTTTAACCAATAATTTTTGAGGAATATTTTTCTTTTAAACCTCATGCTGTGTGTGTGATGTGGCTTGTTCTGAATTTCTTTTAGATCTAAATATGACCAATCTATTAAGGCTTCTGGCCTACGCTGAGTCCCTCACACTTTGAACAGCATAACTGCATATACTGTGAATCCAAAGTGGTGAAACTTTAATTTTGAATGTAAGAAATCACAATTTAAGAAATCATGCTTTTTAGAATTGTTTAGTAAGAATATATACTTCAAATAAAGATTTACTTGAAGAGGAAGAGAAATGTATAAAATAATGAAGAATATCAGTCATAATTTGCACTTATGCAGTCTTATAAAGATATATTTAAATGAGTACATTAAACTCTCAGAATTGAAGTAAGTTTCATGTTAAGATCATTTTGATTAAATTGGAATTTAAATCCTGTCTTAATCTTTATGTTTACTTACAAGTCTCTCTATCTCTCCCTCTCTCTCTTCATGTATTCTTGGTCGTGTAGTTCTAGAAAATGAAGTGTATCGGAATCCAAAGCCTTCACTTGTTGACCGCTCTATCATTGACTTCACTGATGATAGAATTGTGCCTCCTGATATTTATGTGGATAGCGCATTCTTGAAGACTCAGATTATGAATGATGTCATTAAGGGAAATGCTGTTGCAAGAGCTGGTTATCGTCAGCAGCTGCAGACACGGAGTGCTTCTCCAGATTCTGACCTGGAATGTATGGCTCAAACCAGGGCTAGAATAAAAGAACTAGAAAAAGAGGCAGAATACTTGGAAGAAGCCTACAGAAACTATCAAAACCGAGTGATCCAGGATGCAGCTGCAAGCAGAGCATCAAGAAAGCAGCAGTCCCCTTTACTTCTACAGTGTGCTACTAGCAGAGCCCCCTTGACTACACAGCATGAACTTCTAGAGGACAATCCTAGCTCTCAGCATTCCCCTCTGAGCAGTCCAAGTGGTCCAAAATACATTGGAAGAATTGGGCAGGTTGATATCTTAAAAAATCCTCTCACACCACCACACAAGAGGGTGTCTTCCTCAAGACGCCTTTCTTCCACTCCTGTTTCCAAAATGGAAAGAGATCTCAATAAAAAGAAACTTTCAGATGGTAAGCTACTTGTTAATATGGTATGGTTTTGGTGTTCTGTTTATTGTTCCTGATTCATGATTGGAAGAGGAAGATTTAACAGTGATAATCTTTTACTCATTTAGTATTTGCTAAGAGGCAGGAGAAGGTTAGAAGCAAAATTTACTAACTGAATGGAATATCAGTTCTTCATGAAAACAATATTGAAGAAGTCCATTGAGAGAGGGTAAACATACTGTACTTAGTTCAGGTACTTTTAAAGATAAGACTATGCCATATAATTCACTGCAATTGTAATCTTATGCAGAGTTTCATTTAAAAGTTGGTATTTAGTACTATGAGACATTAATTATAATTTCCTAGCTTATACCAGCCTTTATATCTATTCTCATCTTTTCCTTTAGCAGCTGTAGTTACATGTGCACAGCAGAAGGTGATTACTTCAGCTGTCTTCTGTTACATTCAGGTTTCCAGTCTCAAAGGACTATATTTGCTTTTGTTTGTGCATTTTACTATGGCATCTTTATCATCAAATATTCTTGAGCAATTGTGAGGTACAGAAATACAGAGTTTTTTTTAATTATTATTGTCTGGTCATGACTGGAATAGTAATTTGCTATTAATTTCACAATGTCTAATAATTATTTTAATAATTATTTTTAAAAGTGGCAGTAGTCAGAAAAGCAAACAAAACAGAAAATTGAAAATAAAAGAAAACTTCATGCTATTTCAAATCTGTATATTACACCTGTTGCCTGAATCATGCAGTTCTTGTCATCCCATCTCAAACTTGATTTGGTAGGATGAGAAAAAAGTATGATAACAAGGATGATAATGATCAGCTTCTGTATAAAGAAAGGTTAAATAGGAAAAGGTAGTTCAGTTTGTAAGAGAGTTGGTTAAGGTGGGCTGTGGGAAATCTGAAGAGCCATGCATGATGTGGAAAAGGTGAAGAAGAACTGATAAATCACTGCTTCACAGAATGCAGAAACTAGGGGACATTCTGTCAGGTTTAAAGAAGGCAGAAAGTACTTTTTTGCATCATAAATAAGTTGTGGAATTTATTGGTCCTGTGGCAACAAGGATAAATCCAGGAATAAAACTTTCTTATCAGGAGGACCTGAAAAATTACAGATTGTTGAAAGCTGGGATAGAGTAAGGTGTCAGAGGTAAAATGTCACTCTATTCTTATTTTTAATTTTACCTGTTCCAAATATTTAGTAATGGATCTTGTTAGAAACAGGTTACGAAGAATGGTCTATTCTAGCTGTTTCTGTGTTTCTACATGTAGACTACGACATTCTGTTATTGAACCTGCTGTATTTTTATATTAGCAGTCAGCCTTTGTGTGAATTACTTACAGTCTATTCTTGTAGGCCTGCGCACAAAAAATCCTTCGTAACAGTAAAAGTAGGGTTGTGTTGTGAAATTAAGAGATGTCAAAATTTAAGTTCTATGTATAAGCTTAACAATCTTCCCTTTCTTTGTATCTGTGAGAGGCTAGTTGAATGATAGTTTGTTTATTTTTCTGTAGGATCGTTTCCTTGTTTAGTGCACAAGATTGGTTTGGTTCTGGAGAGGAATAGGAGTTGTCAAAGGAAGGCATTAACTGACTTTGGTATTACAGAAACTAGAAGATAACCTTGAGTGTGAATCAGAGTTACAGCTAGGTATTATGGTTTCAAGGTGAACTGAGTTGATCACTGCTCTCAAAAAGTGTTTTTCCACTAATACAGGCATTTTGTAAATTTGATTTCTTCTTCCTAAATACTGTACATTTCCCTTGCTATTTTATTGAATTATATCATGTTTGTTTCACTTAATATTTCAAATTCATAGCTTGTTTTTTTTTTAAGTCACTTCTGCCCCTGTTTTATGGTGATTTAATCAAGATGACGTTTTTCTTTCTTGCTGATGAGAATATTGTGAGGGACTATGTCAAGGCCTATTAAAGTAAAAATGCTATATCTGCCACTTCCCTTTATGTTTTAGAAAGTTTACTCTGTTGAAGAAGTTAAATAAGTTTAACATTACTTATTCTTAATAAACCCTTGGCAACTGTTGTGTTAACCTCTATGAAAGCTTAGTCTTGTTTACGATAACTGGAACTTCCTAGGTTATCTGTTTCAAGAAAGTAAATCATTTGCTATTTAGCTCTAAGAATTTTCAAAAATAGTGCAGCTTCAGTACATTCCTACAAGCTTTCAGGTAAATTTCATCAGGTGTTCACGCTTCGGAAGCCTTTAACTCAGAATCTTTAATATCTCTATTATTATTTAACGATCTTTAACTATTCTTACTATTTTTTTATATATATTTGTTGATCTTCCATCTGCTTCTCAGAATTTTTAGCATCAAGTATGTAGTGCATATTAATGTGAATACTGATACAAAAGAGTGACTATTGCTATTTTTTATCAGCATTTTTTTTTGTTTATCAGTAAAGAATATCTGTGTTTTCTTTTGACTTCCTGTAATTATTACTGCTTATCTAGTAAAGCACTACAGCCAGACAGAGATACTTAAGTTCTTGGACTGTGTTTAGAAATAGCTTTTTGTTTCGGAGAGTGGGGAAATTATGTAGAGAAGTAGGAATTTTAAGTGAAATTCTGATTAATAGGAAAGAATGAATTGATGATCAGAAAATGCAAGTGATAATGAAGTGGTGAAATTTACAGGTCCAAACAGAAGAAACAGGACAATAGGTTTAAAGGAAAGCAACTTTGAGCATCTTCCCAAGAAACCCAGTTTCCAGTCTCCTTAGCTTTTTCAAAGACAAAGGAAGATTGCAGGTGATTTGGCAGTTTGAACAACAAACTAGCTGAATTAGGTGGAAAATTTAATGACAGACCAATATAGCTACTGCAGTAGCTCTTAAACATCAAGAAGTACAAAAAGTAGAGCAAAGGGTACATGAGTAAGGGTAAATACAAAGAACAGATATAAATCAGCTCCTCCTTCATCAGGACTTCTGCCAGAACACGTTAATAAATCCTCAGTTTCTCTTGCAACTGATTTCTCACAGCCGACGACAGAATATGTCATTCAGCAGTGACCACCTCTGTACTGATACAGTACGTGCCCCTACTGAAATCAGAGCTATAGTTTCAGTGCTAATGTGCTATGCAGTGATTTATGTGCTTCCAGGCATTAGATTGCTACCGCTTTGATATCCCTCTGCTCTGTAACAGCAGGAAGTTTCAAGAGTCTTCTCATGTTTGTTTCACTTTGTATTTCAAATTCACAGCTTGTTTTTCTTTAAGTCACTTCTGCCCCTGTTTTATGGTGATTTAATCTTTTATGCTGGTATATAGGCGCTTTTATGTTGGTATATAGGTTATCCTTTTTGCCAGAGGTGGCTAAAGCGCTAATTAGTGTTTTTTGCTAGAAAACCATAAGTCATTCTGGAACCTTCCATGGAGTTTTTCAGTGCAGCTGAAGATGCTTATCTGAAGAGCTCAGGATAAATGTCAAGATATATATATATATATATATATATATATATATATATATATATATATATATATATATAGACATACATATATATACCCTGCATGTGAGCCTGAGAGATTTGCTTTTCCTTTAAATGAGCTATACTGGAGTCAATTCATGTGTAAGAATAAATTCCAGCTCAGTTACCAGCAGCTATCTTCGAAGGATGAAAGGAAGGAGTTGGCCTTGTGTAGCACTTGCAGTTAACGGATCCAGCAACTGTTTGACTATATAATCTGTCAGTTGAAGGATGTGCAGTTTTCTCTTGTCCTTTAAATTAGCTTATATATTTGACTGCTTTCCTTCCCAAGCCCATGCATGTTTGATGTTTTTCAGGCTTCATCTTTCTGTTGGGAAGGAGTAAGCCTATTTCTTGTCAGAGTTACTAAAAGTGGGAAAGGATCCTTTTTCTGTTCTCCCCTATTTACTGTCTCCTTGTCTCCAATCTCTGGTGGCCCTTGGGCAGCATTACTGATAAAGTGATAGAGGACAGGGTCAGACAGCATCAGAATTTGTTCTTAGTAACCAACTTTTTGCTTCTGGTGAGAAAGAGCAAGGTTTGCAAGCCTTGCAGGCAGCATGCTGCAAGCCAATAGCTGCACCTATTTGTCTTTTATTAGAAGATCAGTAAGTTCAAGTCCAGATAATTTCTAAATAGTAGTAGGCTGTGGTGAATTGTTATATGACACGGCTGATGCACCACGTGTCCTTCCGTCCCTACAGTGCATGTTAGGCTGAGTAAGTTCATGTAGTAAGTACCATGTGTGCTTTTTTGTTTTTATTTTGTTTTATTTTTTGGTTCCTTTGTTCTGCCTGTGATAATTTGCCTCTTCATTTTATAGCAGATTAGATGTGCTTGGGCTGAGGGTTCCCACTATTAACAGATACTGCTGATGTGTCAATATGACATAACTGCAAGGTCACATTCTGTGAGTGCTTCCTTAGAGGGTGTTCCTGTATGTTCCATGGGTAAAGAGGCTATCTGCAGTAGTATTGTTTTTATTAAGCATTAGTCTCTTGTTCAGACATCTTTCTCAGACAGCCAGTTTGTTTGCGATATACTACAGTCTGTTTCATTAGACTTAGGATTCTTCCTCTTTGAGTGATGTACTGCTTGGAGCTCTCCTGAAGTTACATATATGTACTCAAGACCTCAAAGAAGAAAAAAATTGTCACGTTTATTGATAACTGAACTTCTTTAAGGTGTATTTTGTACTTATGTTCCAGTCCTTTTTTCCCTTACTTTGTTGACTCAGAGTTTTTTGACTATGAAGAACAAATGACCTGTAAGTTGCTCTGATTGTTCTTCCCTTGGTCTTTGGAATGAACATTGTGGAAATAAAACTACAAGGGCAACCCCAGTCTAAAGCATCCTGACTTCTGGTACGTGAAGTGCGCTATGAATAGTGCACTGTTATACAGATATCTGAAAGAACTTCAAGTAGGGAAGTGTGAATAATGACTTTTGCTCTGTTGTTAGAGCTGAATTTGAGTAGACTGCAGTAAAAAAAAAGGGGGGGGAGAAAAATGCTAGTACCTACTTGCTGAGTGATACTGGCTTTTGTGGGTAAAAGAAAATGTGCAATCAAGTAATGAAAGACTTGTGCAGCTGTACAGGAAAGGAAAAATAAGATTGCAAAGCAAAATTTAAGTAAAATGCTGGACTTCCCAATTTTGATAAAATCTTTTTAATGCAATTTTAATTCATTTTTTTTTTACCTGAGTATCTTAGGAAACCCAGGACTTCTTTGTTGTACTCTGTTATTCTTCCCTGATAACTTTACAGCTCTTACAAAGGAGATAAAATGTTCAAAGATTTTTCTTCTTTACTCAGCCACCTATTTTCACAAATCTGTAGAAACTGGAGATTTCTCAGAGAAACTGGAGACCCTAGGCATTTTCTTTTGTTGGCTAGTAATGACATCCCTACCTTGAAGTCAGTCTTAGAACTACTTCTTCTAATTCCAGTCTTGGAGAGATTCTTAGATGTTGAGGAAAGGCAGTTTTACGTGAGCGTGGAGGTAGAGTGGGGAGTGGAAGATGATAAGGCTTTCTGAAGAATAAGTTTGTAATAGTGAAGGCTTGTAAAGGAGAATTTATAGGGAAATGACTGCAAGCTGGTAGTTCTGCAGCTGACAATGATTTATTTAACAGCATTATTGCTTAAAAGCAATTACAAAAAAAAAATGCATTTTAATTCTCCCCCCCCCCTTATACTTTTTGCATCACTGACAGACTTCAAATGCTGACCTCTTCTGTTTTTCAGGTCCCTGCCATTGAGGAAATTTTTGTTGTTTTCATGACAGGTCCTAACCCAGCTCTGAAGAAATGAAAGTACATAGTACAAGAAAGCCCATAATAATCCTGGTAGATTTTGATGCCAGTTGTGCCATAGTGGTGGTGCTTGCACAATCCAATCATGGACATTTTGTCTGAGAAGTCTTAGTGTAAAGAAGTGGTTAATACAAATTAATCACAAAGCAAATTAATACAAATTGCTTGTTTTTTGTTCTACAGATACCTGTGGCTCATATCTTGCCTCTTCCCAGCAAAGTGTTGACCAGGTGCTTTCTCCTATTTCAAAACCACGCCATCTTTCATCTTCTGAGTCTATTCCTTCCTCACCATCCAGTCATGGAGAGAAAAACAGGTAATATTGTTTACAAAACAAAATTTGTAACCTTTTTTTTTAATAAAAAAACAAACCCATAAGCATATGTCTAACTGTAAGACACATGATGATAGCTACTTTTACAATTCAAGTAAGCCATGAATTTTATGAGTCAGAACTTTTCTAAAGTTGCTTCAGGAGTTCCATTCTTGAATGTCATGCCTCAAGAAGAAGTTAGTTCGAAAAAAGAATCTTCCCTTTGGCAAATATGACTTGACCTTTTCAGTTCTGTTCTATCTGTGCTTCTTACAGTGCAAAGTATGTGCAGTGCAATACGTGAACCTCAAGTACATCAAGTATATCGGAAACTTCAGACGATTGCAGTATTTCCAACTTAGTGGTTGTTGGTGTATGCACTTTTCTGAGAAATTGTCAGAATATATGTATAAAAATGTAACTAAAAGAATTTCAAAAATTTCTGTCTTAGCTTGTGACAAAGTAAAATATGATTGGTTTAGAAAATGTTCTGCAAAGTCATTTCACTACTGTAAGTGAGGAAGGGTGAAAGATTATTCCAGACCTTCCCTGTGTTGGGAAGGAATGGGAATGTCAACACTAACTTCAAAGCCTAAAAAAGACGGTGCCATGAAAAAGTGGTAGATGAAGGACTAAGAAGCCAGGAGAGTGAGAACATGAAGAAACCTGGAGAGACTGAGGTAACCTAGAGGCACGTTGTTTTTATGCACATGTAGCAAACTGATAAATATTCACCAGTGAAACGTAGCTCAAATTCTACTCTTAAAGGGAATTAGTTCTTCTGTTTAGAACTGAGTTTCTAAGCAATTTCAGTCTGTGTTACTTCATTCAGTTTAAATATTCTTGCTTAATTACAATTTAATCTATGGGTTCTGAGATAGACAATACTTCATTTAGTGTTTGCACTGCTCGGCAGTAAGACATACCTCGCAGATTAAGTTGTATAAAGTTTAGAGGTGCCTGGGCTCAGGCCAAACTAATTTACCTTGCTGACTTTCTGACTGCTGTATAGGTATCTCTTTATATATAGCTCTAGATTTAACCATACACCTTTTTTAAATCCTTTTTTAAAAACTTCATTTATTTATGTGTCAATGTTGTAATGAACTTTTGAAAGCACTGAACACTTGATTTAAAACAAGGTAACTCTAGATCCTCATATTTTAAGACAACCATTATACATTGCTTTAAAATCTGTTACATCAGTGTAGACCTTTGTAGAACTTCAGTTTGATTCTACTCTTCTTACACAGTAGACCATTTACAAACAGAGCTGAACAAAAGCTTCACCATTAATAAGTAACTAGTCAATTATTCACTGATTTCAGAAAACATACTTGCTATTTTTTCCTAAAAGTAAATCTGTAGCATGCAAGTCAGCTACTCTTTAATTCTGTGCAATATCTGTCTTGACTGAATTTATTAAATTTATTTTATTTTTTCTCTCAAATATGTATGGGGAACTCTGGACATCAGAATCTCTGGGGATTAGGTTCAGGTCAGCCTGAAGGTTAAGAAGGCTCAATAACAAGCTGTCTGAGATGTATATGACTTTTCCTTGTGTTCCATCACACTGGATTGCATTGATGATTTAAAAATTCAGCTGCATACTTTTTCAATGCAAGAATAATGCCTAATGGACGTTGCAGATGGGAATATGAGATATTAATGGTCAATTAAATGACTATCAATTGACATGTCTTGTTAACAACAGTACTATCAGAGTTCCTCACTCTTACGTGGATACCTGAATATGTATGTATTTTTAGCAGCTCACTGTCTTGAGCTTTAGAGGATTTGACAGTTTTGGACCTTGTACTAGGCTTCTGTGCCAGTGATATAAATATGATCCTGATAAGGCTAATGAGAATTACTGACATTGTAGACTACCACAAGTACTTCATTGCAGAAGCCAATGTTGCATCTTTAGGGCAGGATAAGCTTCATGCTTAAATGATTTGAAATAATTCTGAAGGAAAAGGTAGAGCTACAAACTTATCATAGGTTCTTGTCCAAAATGGTGATGATCTCTCATCTTTTTCATATCAGAACATCTCTTTTGCATATGTTTGATGTTAAAAGGCTATTGAGATTATATTTGAGACATGCAAAAACTTTTAAAAACACTAATTCCTTTAACAACAATATTTTTCTTTCATTATATGTCTATTTTTCACATCTGTGACTTGAATGACATTTTTTTTGTTAGCTAAAGCTCAGTAGTTTCCGCTGGCTGTTTAAATCACAGCAATTGAGTATTTTCACTTCATTCATTAACAAGTTCTAATGCTAGCATTTTTTTTCTCTGAAGAGCTGGTTCATGTGCCCATATAACCTTCTGAATAGAAGTCCTCAGTCTCCCCTGCATGTGGGAAGGGGGTGGGTAGCTGGACTTTTCTCTTTTCTGTTGTTTTGTTATATTTTAAATAAATTAATAACTTTTCAAACTAAATTGCACAAAATCATTTCCTCTTCCCGTGTTTCTTTCTTACCAATGGCTTGCTAGTGTTTCTGCAGATGTCTCGTGAGCACTACTCATGAATGAGAACCCTAAATAGGTATCTTTAGAAAAAGCATGATTACTTCATCTATAATTTTGCTGCTCTGGTAAAGGACACTTGAAATAGATCATACCCACCACCCATCATTCCAGATTTGAAGACTAAAGAAAAATAACTTGTACTGAAGCAACTCTAGCAGGCATTCACAGACCTATCTTATTTTGGTGTCATCCAATACAATATTCCTCTAATTTAATGTAGAGAGGATTCTTTTTCATAGTTAGAGTTTGGGGAGCTTTGTTGTTCTAGGACTTGAAAAGAACCTGTTGGAATTTCTAGGGACTGTGAGATTTGTTCTGGCTTTGCTTGGTGCCTCACTGTAGGCGCTTGTCTCTTCCTTCCACTGCTCTTTCACACTTGCTACAGCATGCTTTAGATTTCCTGTCTTCCTGTGACAGACCATACCAGCTGAAGGTTGAATGTTACCTGCACGTGAAGGCTACATGGGGAAAATGTTATAATACTGTGAGGGAGTGTACTTTTTTGAGAGACCTTAGTGTCCACATTTTACAAAAGGAGATGCACTGCCTGGATAATAAACAGTGTGAACAAGTTGTGTTGCAGAGAGTAGGCCAGACTCTGAGCAGGCAGCATAAGTTATACTTGCTGTCTTAGGTTCCTCTTGACAAAACAAGGACATGAGTCTCGCTAACTTTCTTGACCTTGCTGCTTTCCCAAGACTTTCTGTAAGGGAAGATATTCTTTCCTTGAATATTTTTGATTCTCTTTTGCCTTGGACTGTTTTCTATTACATAAAATACTTCATTTCTTTATGTACTTGAGAAATACATATGTTGGCTTTTCCAGATATTTTTCTTCACTATTAGGCAAATGGCGCATCATTACTGTGTATTTTGAGATTAGTTCATGATCTATAGATTTTAAGTGGTGATGGAAACTTACTTTAAGTAAAATACGATGCTGTAACACTCGTAAGCCATTACAAGTTAGACCTCTCTTAGCAGGGGAGAACAATTACTTCTATGACTACAGGAACTCTCTGTTTATTTTTATTTCAAGATATGAGTGAATATGAAGAGGGTTAATAAATACAAACAGGAAGACTAGAGTTATAAAGCAGATTGCTATCTAAACCATTCCTTTTATGTTGAGGGCTGAGAAAAGTGATTCTGAGTCAGTTTTAATGTAGAGAATTACTTTTTAGCTTGATAGAAGCCAAGTGTTGTTGGAGGGTTTTTTGTTTATTCTTTAATGGGCTTTTTAAGTGTAACTTGTGAAATTCAGTCATTTGGTGTTGATTGGCACACCAGTACTGTCTTATGGAATATTGTTGTTAAATACAGCTCAGGTTTTGATTGTCAACTTTGTTTGACAAAATGAATTTTGAAAACGATTTAAAAATTCATGTATTTAATTGTGTTAATGAGGCACAGCTCTCTGTTTACTGAATCAGAGGGACTGAATTGAATGCCTATTCAGCAGTGTTGCAGGATACAGTATTGAAGAAAGCAGCATGCATGTGCTTGAACCGTGGACGCTGAAGAATTATTTAGCTACTAACTGTTTCTATGAAGGAGAGACTAAAAACATGATGTAAATTTCAAAAAACTTGAAGTTCTACTTAGTGTGTTTTATTTAATTTACAGTGCATTTTTCCCCAGTGACATTACTGAACCATCCTTCTCATAAGGCGGATTTATTTGTGTTTTTACCCAGATTTACTGTTTTTATTGAACATGTCTCTTTGTGGTGGTTGTTTTATTTGTTATCCCCTTCCATCCCACTGAAAACCTGAATTCCTTAGAAACCGTAAGCCCAAATGTATTTATGCAATGATAAAAAGCAACAGCTGGTATGAAGTAAGCTCCTTTATAAAGTGCTGCTGGTGAATTTCATTACTGACTGTACTACTTTTGCTATTCTGATTCTGGTTAAGTTTAGTAGCTAGGGCATGTGGGAGTTATTGTTCTTTCATGTTATTTATCTGATTAGATAAACAGGGAATTAAAATGAGGGCACTAACTCCATTTTTCATAGAACCCAGATTTTCATCAATGCATCTATGTTTTGCCAGACATCTAATCCCGATATTTTTCTAACACATCTGTTAATATGATGTCAAAGCAAAACACGTTGTCTCAAAAGGTAAATTTCTTAATTTCAGTCCACTGTGTGTGTCACACTTTGTTTTCTTTCTCCTTTTTTATTTCCTCTTTATGCCTTTTCAGAATATATCTTGTTTTAATGTAATGCGTTTATCTTAGTTATATGTGGGCCTTGGGGAAAGGCAGCAGGGCAACACCTGATCAAAGAGATGGAGATGAGGTTTGGTGAAAGTTGGAGAACTGTATTCAAATACTTCAACTTGTAAGTCAGAACATTATGGCATTTTTCTTGTATGCTTTTACACTTGATTTAGTCTGTTGCTAAACATGTGAGTAATCCTTGTGTTTAAATCTCAGATCATTGCTTGCTTAAAAGCTTAGCAATTATATTTACTAAATTCTTTGTGTTCTTCCTTCTTCTTTCAGACTTCATAATCAACCAGCAGACAAACAGTATTTCAGTGATATCCTCAAACCAGAGAAACTAATATATGAGGACCTTGAAGAACATGTTTCTTCCCTTGAATGTAAGTTTTGGAGTATTTTAGGCAGTTATTCCAGTAAATTGGAAGAGTAATACATCCTACTTTTTTCCTTTGAATTGTCTTATTTTGCCCTAGGATTATCAGAGACTGTTAGTGGATACATTTAAAAATGGTAATTTATAAGGGAAAAGTGTTTAACATATTAGGGAATAACAACAGCAAGACAGTTGGTATGATAGTTTGAGACTATAGTTGGAGAGGAAAAATTCTGATGCTGAGTATAAGAAAAACTGGATCAAATGATTAGGGACTAATTTTCTTCATATTTGCTTCTTTAGAAGGCTAAGTTATATATTAAGAAGTAGATATTAAAATACAGTGATTCTGAAATCTGAGATTATACTTTTTGTTCAAAACTTGAATAATCTTGTTTTGATTATTGCATTAGGTCTGACATTTGTTTCAGAATGTTTTAAAACTATATAAAAATATATTTTTTAAAAAGCAAAATGTATAATAAGTGCATAAGTTAGCTTGAGGTCCTATTGTATTTATTGCATAAAACAAAGAACTCCAAAGAATCTTTATGTACCAAAATTGGAGCAGTATTACCAAATGTAGTTCTGAAGATGAATTTCTGCAGCCTTTGCACCTGCTATTATTGTAGGTTTCTTTTCCCTTCAGTCACTGAGACTTAAATAGTATTATGTATTAGAACTTGCCTCAGAAGCATCTGTAAATACATGAAAAACACTTGAAGTTACAATGGCGATAGTCAGTATCTCAGATTGTTTTTGGAATATATGGTTAAGTTACTGGAACATGAATTTAATCCTGTTTTTTTTTCCTGAGATAAGCATGTTACTAAGGTATTACTGCTACATGTTGATTGCAGAGTTTTGTCATTATTGTTTTATGCTGCATACTGTAAAAATGTTTCCTTCACCTTTATATGTTGGAGTTAAGCCTGCAAGATCAATTTTAGAAAGTTAGAAATGAGCTAGTAGATGCTAATGTACTTTATAGTCACTTAAATGGAGAGAGAAATAGAAGCACAGTTACTGTCTTTTATTTCCTAGTTTTTCAGCATACAAGGGGCATATAAATGTTAGGCCTGAGCAGCCTTATCTACTGGAAAACTGTGGGTTTTAAATAAGTGAAATAGTTAATGAGAAGGATGTAAGCAGTAAGCTTCTGTTTTCCAAATCTTTTTAGGTCTGTAATGTCTTGGGACTGATAAAGATATGTGATTTGGTGTTACAGTTAAATTCACGGTAAAATTCAAAGAGGTGCTAATTATCATACAGGAGAAGCAAACCCACTGATTTCAAGGAAAATGTTATTCCTAACTAATGCGTGTTTTTCTGGATACCAGACTGGCTCATGTATTCTGTTTTTGGTTAGGTCATATTTCATATATTCACTCTGCTGAACTGTGCATTCAAATGACAAAAAAAAAAAAAAAAAAAAAAAGGAAAAGGAAAAAAAATAAAATAAACACCCCAAACCCTGTTTGTTTGCAAAGGAAATGTTCTGATAGTGTTTAGTGATAACTAGAAGGAGGAATGACTTATCTGTGCATTTCTCCCTGAAGTTTTACTCAATATAGGGGTGTTTTTAATTTATCTCATTTCATTTTCTTTTTACCAGTCTTAAATACTTACTGTGAACTGAGTCTGTAGCCACTAGTGATTTCTACTCATCTCATAAGTCGATTAGATTTGATTCATTTGTTTAATTTTATATTAGAGACTTTTAGGAACATGCTCTGTATTTCGTATTGCTTTTATTTTATCAATATTAGACTAGATTGACCTTTTTTAATAATTAGGCCGGAGTAAATGCTGTGCCCAAATAGCTTGCTACTATATCATTCAGTGACATGTGGCAGTCAAAAAAATAATTTTAAGAGTTTGCATATATTGTTGCTTTCTAAAATAACGTGTTTCAATTGGATCAGATTGCGTCACAAGACAACCTCAGTATGTCTAGAGGGAGATCAGAAAGGCTAAAAAAGGGAGAGGGTGCCGGGAAAGTTTAGCTGGGAAGAAGCACGTACAATCTAAAAAAGTATCTGTAGTATAACATACAGTGAAAAAAGGAGAGGAGAACCAGAATATAAAAACAATGGTATTCTTCCACACTAGAGACTATGAAAAGCTCTTTAATTCTAATGTGAGCAAGCTCCAGCAAGAAAAGATTGGAATTTCTCTTGGCAGTAATGGCCATTAGTTGATACAGCTATCTTAGGTGAATAAATTGGGTCTCTTACCATGCTTATATAAAAGAAGGAAAGTATACAAAAAAACAAGTTTCTGCTTATTTTCTTTGCAGAATGGGCAATATAAAGATAATTCTTGCTGTATTATTTTGTTTGAGTGGTTAATTCATTTTTAAGAGTTGGATACAATATTTAGCAGGAATATGTTTGTGATAGAAATTCTTTGACTATTTAAACAAGAATCAGTACAATAGATATTTTAGATCTTGTTTAAAGCCTTTCTTATTATTAATTCTCATCTTTAAAATATTTTTAAATGGTTTTGATAATGAGTTATTCCTTACCAGTTGTACAGATCTGTCTTGAAAGGGGGGTAAAAGTATCCATGAGCTTCTGCTCTGCTAAGCATTACATCTGCCCTGAGTACATACTGATGCTTCATATGGAAATAATTTTCATGTTGATAATCTTATAATTTAAACCTAATGTTAAAGAGAGAGCAAAAAAGGTGGTAGTGTTTTTTGAGGTTTTTTTTTTTTTTTTTTTTTTTGAGTGTGATAATCCATTGTTTTGCTCTAGCATAGAACATGTGTAGAATTTGCTTTCCTAGGCAAAGCTGGTAGGACCTCCTGTTGCTATTGAAAGAAACTAGAAGCCTTTTCATAGCTTTGATACACTGACAATTTGGCTCAAATTTTCTATGATGCTTTAAAAAGCCTTTAAAAAAATTGAAGTGATTCAGACTTTTTTGAGAGTGAGGCTAATTAGTTTGGGTGTCTTGTTTTTCTTTGTGCAAAATATTTTAATTTTATTACAACATGGAAAAGAAAAATTTTTGAAACCATGATAATATTTAAAGAATGAGAAATTGATTTTTCTTTACATTTTTACCAGAACTTAAGGAGAAACATAAGATATCTGTGCTACATTACACTAAATTCCTGGGAGAATGGTCCTGTATAGTTGAGGTTGGGTATCTAGAGCTAGTGGATGCATTTGACTTTTTTCTCTTTACTTGCTTTCTCCCATAAAATTGGGATAGTATTGGTTTACATATGGGTTGGAAGTAAATAGTTAAGAAGCAGTTGAGTACAGTAGTGACTAGGATCACAAAGGAAATACAATAATATTTTTGTAAGTAAGTTTGGAGCTTCATGGCACAAGGAGAAGAACATACTATGTAGAATATCTAAGTTAGAAGTATCTATCCTGTGCATTGAAGAAGTCAGGGATCCTAATAAAGAAATAGTATGTGATCAGATAGTTAAAAGATGTTTCATATGCATGGAAAGAATGAGCTAAACTTGGACATGTTATTTTTGTGTAATATGTATCTTAATTATGTAAAGAAATGAAAACATTCTGGTGTTCTATTGTATATCTGTCCATGAATCTGTTTTGCATTTGTTACACATGTGTTCCAATAGCTATTTTCAAAACCAACAATTCTGTAATTGAAAAAGCAAGTACAGTTTATGATAATTCTTAATTCTCAGGAGAATGGTCAAGTTGGAGGGAAAATGCTCAATTAGTGCTTATATTTGTGTTCTAATGCAGCCATTCCCACACTTTGTGTCCTTTTCTTTGTCCCACTATTGTAATTACAAAATAATGAAGCTATTGTTCAAATATCTTCTCCAGATCAGGGGGACATTCCAGAGCAGTGTGAAAGTGATGTCTTGCATCCATTTGAGGACACTGTCAATGGAAACCATGTCACTACCGCTATGCCAGCAACAGCCTCTTCACAGCAGGACTTGAGTGAGTTCTCAGCTTAGAAACAGAAGTGAATACCCTTTTTAGATGGCAAATGTGTGACACTCCTCCTATTCCCCAATATTTAACATTCTGTAGATAATTATGCTGAAGTGATTTAAGAAAAAAAACTTTTTCCAAAAGTGGTGATTATATAATAAAGAGGAAGGAATGCTTTCTTCTGCTTTATTGTGTAAGGACGATTTTTTCATCTTTGTTTTGGTTGAATTTGTTTTTAATTTAATCATTTTAAGCCCACCATCCCAGCTTATAGAGAGAGATTTTGATTTCTTTTTCTTTGTTTAGGAGGATTACTAAATATTATTTCTTATAGAAGTAAGACATTAAAACTTCTTTTAAAAGTATTTTCCATGCCTCATCTGATTTTTTTTTGATTTTCTTGATGCATAGTTCACAAAGTGTATTATCAGTTGCTGATTTAATTCTCTGGGTAGATGAGGAAGATTTCAATGCTATTTATGTAACTTTTCTGGTTGTTTTTGATAGCATTATGATTACTTTCATGTATAGTAGAGCTTTATAGCTTTTAATAATTCCCATTATTTTCTTTGACCATCTAATTACCATCTGAATACTGTTCTACTTGCATAGCTTTTTAAATCTACTGATCAAATTAGCAAGAGTGTCCTTAAATAATTTTCAAAGGTTTTTAAAGTATTTTTGCTTTATAAATAAAAAAAAACAATATCCAATGACATTCCGCAGATGAAAAGAGCAGTGTGAATTTTAAGATAACAGAGATATATGTAAGCTGAAAATGACATCTTCTTTAGCACCTAAATGTACACTTATTTCAGTGGAGACTTACGTGCATGCACATAGGAATTTTCAAATTTAAAGAGAAAGTCCGTGATAGGAATGAGGAATGTAATGAGATTTTTCCACTCTCTGACCTCTATTTAGCTCTGCTGTTTAGCTCTTACAGATGCATATATCAAGGTAGAAATATGTAGAGGTGGAAAGAAATGTTGCCAGATACATTAAGATAATTATGTGTGTGGAGGGGAAGGGCGTATACACATGTGAAACATATCTAGTTGTTTTTCATTTACTATTGTATGTCCTTTATTTTGATTTTGTCCAATCTTAATTACAAACTGGCTTGTTATCAAGATGCTTATTACAGTGGATTTCAGTGTTTGCTACTGTAGTAGATTACTGAACAATGTAAATCAAATCATGGATGTTGAAATAATTTTTCACAGCAGTGTTGGATCAAAGACAGACTGACCAACAGAAGAGCGAAGATGAGAAAAAGTTGGAAGAAGAAACAAGAGGTAAAGAAGAAAGAAGACAGAGAGAAGAGCAGGAAGCTTTGGAAAGAGAGCAAAAAGAACTGGAAAATCTTAAGAAGGACATGGTGATTTAGTATTTTAATTTCTGACAGTAATGTGGCTTTGTAGTGCCATATATTTTATGATTGGTATGTTTGTTACTTGATTAAAAACAGATTTTACTCTTTTTTAGATGAAAGTAATACAGGCTAAATTCTTTTATGTATGTGTGCAATTAACCAAAGAGTTTTGCTAAAATCTCTTCTGTATCAAGTAACTTTTTCACTGGAAGCAGATACTTTGATTATACGAAGCATGAAAGAAAAAAGTATCAAAATCAAAAACTCCTTATTTCATGTAACTAGAAACTATATAGTTTTATGACCAGAACTTAGAACTCAGCTATCTCCAGACTATTAAAACAAGCTATAAATTTGCAGTCTTTCTGGTCTGGACTGTTGCTGGTGTAGCACCACCAGATGTGTATGTCCACCAATTGATTAATCTGTATCAGGATATTTAGGGTACTTTTTTTGGAAGTAGGAGTTGCAAGAAGGCTTTGTAGTTGTCTACTTGTTTAAATCCCCTTGAGCTGATGTAGCACATGTTGAAATAGTGTTCTGAACTTCTGGATCCCGTAAAAAAGTTGGTTATTGCTCCCTCCCCTTTCCTATTCTTGTCCCCAACCTTAAACCTTGCTTAATTTGATTCAGCTTAGTGCTGCTTAGCAGGTATGCTCATGTCGCATTCGCCTGCTAGCAAATTGAGCCCTTCAAGGAACTTGCACACCTACCTCAGCTCATCCTTTTTCAATTCATATGTAAATGTTTGCCTCAGCCCAGATCTTTAGCCATATGGAGAAGCCAGGACCTAAGTACTCACAGCATTTTAGTCATTCAGACAGGTTAGAGTGTGATTTCTTGAATGACACTGGAGTTTAAAGCAATAACTTAGTTCATCTTTAACTAAATGTAACAAGCTTAGTGCTGTTTAGCATATTTTGGCATATTTTATGGAGTTTAATATGAAATCCTGTATGTAGTACAACATGTAAATACTTTTCTTGAGCTGATCAATATTTAATTTTGATTTTGTGTCCTGAAGTGTATCCAAGACCCGATGAAAATAGATGAAGAAAAAAAAGAAAAGGAAAGAGAAAAATGTGAAAACAGTAATTCTGGTGCTGAAGATAACATAAAGGATTCGTCTCCAAATCCATTAGAAAAATACATGAAAATAATTCAGCAGAGCAGAGAGCAGGAACTGGCCAACAAGGTGATTATTTCAAAACTGGGCCCCCAAAAATATGTTACTTAAATTGCTTTTTTACTAAGTATATTTAGATTGCAAACAATATTCTCTTCATTTCTTTTTTTCATTTTTCTTCATTCAGAAGATTAAAATAACCTCCTGAGATGAGTGGTTGGATTTGTGCTGTAGAAATCTGTTGATTCAAAAGGAAAAAATGGAAAACTTTATTTTTTATAAAGTTTTGTGCAACTATGCTGTGTTTTGTTAGCTACTAAGATGCTACATTAAATTTAAATGCCTGCAATTTTAGTAGCCTGCATTTAATAAGATGTTTCAATAAGCTGTCTTAAGATACAGATGCAATTATTGGAGTCACTGATAAAGCTAGACTTAAGAACTAATTACAGAAAGTGTATTTTCCTCTTTGCTACTAGGATTCAAAAAAGGAAGAAATGGAAGAATTATCACTTATAGAAGGACTTCTTTCTAGTGAGAAAGATGACAGGTAAGACTGGTGAATGATTAATAACTTTTGTTACTCCTTTATTAATAGTTACAGTTTGATGGTTCAGAGATACCTGTCTTTTATAAAGCAAAATAAACAAACCTGTAATCAAAAGCAAGTATGTTGAAAAATTGAGGACCCTCCCAATTCTTGTACAGGTAGAACTAATGCACTGTATGGAATTAGGATCTAGGAATTTCATTCAATGATTTGTTTCAACAGATGTAGTAATAAAAACTTTCTTTCTGCAACTGAGCAGTATCTATCTCAGTTCTTTCAGTGAACTGAAGTATAAGGGATTCTTCCTTAGCAATGACCAAAGTTTGTTAGTGCTGCAGGTTGCTTATAGTCTGTTATTAGCATTGACTCTAGCATTGATTTATTAGTAGCATCACAGACTTCAACAAACTAGTTTACACACTTTTTCAGAGAGATTTAAGCAACCTGCACTAAGCTAACGTAGTTAGGGTATTGGCTATGATTATCTCTAGAAACCAAGAAATAAGGATATATAGTTTTCAGTTCCTTGATAGCAAAAAAAAAAAAAAAAAAAAAAAAAAAATCTTTGTCAAATCTTTTAGGTTTTATTGAAGATTTAGAATTGAAAATAGATATAAGCAAAATATTGAAGAAAGAAAAAATAATATACTCAAACCAGAAGTAATAAAGTTTTGGTATTATTTGCCCATTTGAAGGGCTATTTTATATACCAGACCCTACACTGAGGCATCTGAATTATATCTTCGTAGCGTTCTTTTTCACTGAAAATTAAGTTAATCCTAGTATAAGAAGCATGTCTCTGTGAAAGTTGGACTGAGAAAAGATTTCCTACAAAACAGAAGTACTGGATGAGTACTGTGGAAGTAGTAGATGGTATTGCTTTTTGGTAGATGTGAGGGCTTGCTGTTTATGAAGGACTAAATCCTTACTTTTAAGGAGGATTTTTACTTCAGTTTACTGAAAAGTAATCCTATGTGGACATCAAATAGCACTTGTGACTATATGAAGTCCCTTAAAGTGCATGGAAATTCAACTTTCTCTTTTAAACAAGTATGTATATTTAAGATATAGTGCTTTGGAGCAATACCACTCAATATTTTTTTTTTCTTCCTGTTTCCAAATACAGTGCTGCAGGCATTTCTTACGGAGAGGCTGATGAAAACTTCTGGTGAACAGCTACTTCTAGGTTATTACAGTAAAAAATTAATTTTTAACAGCTTTTTGGCTGTAAGTGAAGCTGTATGAAATGTTACAGCCTGTACAAGGATTGTATGCTGTATAACTGTAAACATACAAAGCTGACACGGAGCCATCTCATCATGATGTCAGTCATCATTGAATTCAAACAGTGAGTCTAGATGTGTTACTAATTCATAAGGAGGCCTGTCCTTTGAATGTAGTGACAGGACAAAGCAGTGTAAAGAAGCAGATGGATATGTTCAGGTAGATTGGTTTGACATTGAGTCTCTTTACTTTGACAGCTTTTGAAGTGTTGTTTCCCTTCCTCATTACATGATGTTACAAATAGTAGGTCAAAGAGACAGCGTAAGTAAAAGTAAGTAAGTGTAACAAAAAAAAAAAAAATCAAATATTGCTCGTTTTTAAAGGTACTCTTTGGAGAACCTTGGCTGATGCAGTTTTAAGAGCAGAGTGTGACACAACCAAATTAAATTGCTCCCTTTACTGCTATTTTAAGGGAAACAGACACTTTTAAAAAGAGCCTTATTTCAAGCATCGCTTTTTTTGGTATTAACCACTTCAGAGCGGAGAGATTCAAATAGAATTGCTATTTCACTCATCTTTATTTAAGCTTTATATTTTGTAGGTAGATTATAGGCAATATCATTAAACTTTATTTACAATATAAAATACAATATTTCTAATCAGTGAAGTAGTTTTGATTGGCAGCATATAGTACAACTCACACTCATTTGTGGCTGCTCACCCTGACCTAAGTATAAGAACATGAAGCCAAGTTTGACAGAAGTTAGGGGCAAAAACTCAAGTTCTTACTTGAATTTATTGGATGTTGAAATGCTGTGTACCAGAAGTGTGACAGAAATAAAGCTTGTTTTTTAAAAAAAAAAAATTAAGATGAAGAGTGATTTGGTGGCTAGTCCAGTTTTACATGCTGCTTAATTTGGTGTTGTAGCAAAGTTGGAATTTACAACATTCTGTTTGATGTCACGAATGGGATGAATAGTGCTTGTTGCATTATGCTGGCCTGGAGCAATCATCAAAATTTAATGCTAGAAAAACCTTTAGCATATACCTACAGGGCATCCTTTCCCAGTTCGTTATCAAATGGATAATACTGAACAAAATATGTTTTAACGTCTTAAGAGAGATGTAGAGCAAGAGATGCACCAGTATAGAATAGCTGTAAGTCTGTTTTCAAATAAGCATACACAAGTGTTAGGTCTATTATCTACAAATATTTATTGTAACACTTGGATGTAACTACAGGAAGCCCTTGGCACTGATAGAAAATATTGGTTCACTGTTAGGTTACAAAAATTTATACATAGCAAAATTTAATGCTCTTTACATAAAAATATTAGACTACTTAAACAAAACTTCAAAAAACTCCCAGTAATAGCTACACTGAATTAGAAAAGAATTAGGCTTTAAGACACTGCCTCCATTATTACCCTTATGCAAACACTGGGCTAGAACATCACCTGCATTGCTGTAGAAATGTCTCCTTCATGCAACAGGTAAGAACATACACTAGGCTATTTTGTCGTATTTGCTCTACATTGATAAACTTTGCCCCTTTTTTTAAACTGTCAAATTAGACTTCAGTATTTTACCAAAAAAATCATATTTGAATAACCCTCCCCCCCAAAAATCATTTCATTTAATACTGACTTGAAGAAACTTGTGCTTCCTTTTATTTATATTCAGCAAACAGTCAAAACTATCAAACCACACGTCAGCTTAACATGGGTATGACTTGAATATTTAATTTTTCAAATGACTGATGTATTTTACTTTTCCCCCAACATTTATAGATATATCATATAGAACAAACACCAAATATACCATCACTAATACTCAAGATATCACTGAATGCTTCTGAAAAAAAACATTAATTAGAAGGCAGACTTCTATGGGAAATGACTTTAAAATGGCACCATTTTTCTTCCAAACACCACATTTTCTTAATGTGCTAGTTAAGTTGTAAAAAGGAAAACACATAAGCACTGACTATAAATTTGCTAAGCACCAAGATAGAGAAAAAGGTGGACATCCTGTGTTCTGCTTTATGGCTGTAATTCTTTTTATTGTTTGTGTAAAACTGCAAAATTACTTCTCCGCTCATTTGGAGTAGTTAAATTGGTGTCATTTTAATAAGGTAACACTTTTCACTTAAAATGTAGGATAATGGTCTCCTGCTGCTTTATAAATGCTAAGACATTTATAGAAAATAAATATTAAGGCAAAGCTGACATTTATTTTCAAAGAAGGGGATCATTATCCAGATCCAAGGATCTACATTCCATTAAATAGTTAATAAAAAAAAAATAAAACTTGGGACATCTATTCAATGCTCATGTAAGCACAGTACTGTGACTGCTTCTTTATATAAAAGTGTGGCACAAAAGTAGATTGCTATTCCTGTGGCTCATTTAAAGAGTGTCTAAAGACTGCCCTGTTGTAACTTACTTGTCTAATGAAATACTGCAACTGTGCTGTCAAATAAGCACAAGTAATTAAGTTTTAGCTAGCCACAGTTTCATTTGGTATATAAATTGAGATAATAAATCACACATTGTACATGTGCCTTTGTACAGAGTCTGTACAAAGATCTACTACTTGCTGGTTTGGAGCACCTGCCAAAGTCTTGTGCAGGAATTCATGCTGTAGTATGTGTCAAATATTAAATACCAAAAGTCTTAAAGAAGAATAATTTGGTCACTTGTTGTGAAGTGTTGCCTTTTAAAATGTCTGGAATAAAACCTCCATTCTCTGTATTAAAGGATGGAAGATTACCCATGGGAAGAGTTCCCTATGAACATGCTTCCAGGAGCTTGAATTTGAAGCTTTTACACTTCTGTATTATTTTGTTTGGTAGACACATATCTGTACTGCAGAGCAGCTATTTGTTGATTTGTCAGAGCTACAGAATCCTTCTGTTGAACTACTGTGGCAAACATTTATGTGTAAGAATTGAGTTGCTCTTTTGACCGAGACTGGATGTCCTGAAGCTCCTGCTCTTCTTTTGTTTTGATATCTTGGTAGGCCTGCATTTTGCTTGCATCCTTTAAGTAGGCCCAGTTAGAGGACAGTATCATGAGGAAGTGGATCTGGAAGAGAAGGGTGAGCATGATGGCTAGTGAGCATGTCAAGAGGCAAAGCAAAGCTGCTAGTTAGATTAATAGACGCTCTTTACAATAGTAAACAAAAAAGTTATTCTACGTTAATAAGCATTCTGTTGTTAAAACAAGCACCAGAGGCTATTTTCAATGATCTCTAGAATTTTGCATGCTAATATTTAAATCGGTTATTTAAAATTTAGAGAAAGTTAGTACAAGTAATAAAATGAGCTAGAGTTTTACTGATCAATTAAAATGCAGAACAGGGAAAAGCTGGAAAAAAGTTTCATATATGGCAATTTAAATCTGTAAACAAAAAGGTGCTCAGAAGAACTGCTTTCTAAGGTTGTGGTGTTTTCTGTATTTACAAGCACAGATTCTGGTAATTCTTTTTTCCCCCCAACAAGCAGATGAGAGTTCTACGCCCCCCCTACCCACCTCCGAAAAAGACTAAAATTGTAAACAGTTTTATTTATATGAACAAAGCTACATTAACATACTGAAAAATTAAACAACAAAATGTGAGTCCAAAACTAAGCAAAAGCATGCAATCTCTGGGTTAAGAAGTCCTAATAACGTATTTTTATAACTACATTTTAAATGCCCATTGTCTAACTTCTTAAGTTTTATACCAAGTATAGAAATTGGTTGGGTGTTTTTGTTGTATGGGTGTTTTATTTTTATTTTTATTTTTTTTTTTAGTTTTTGAAGTGAATACATCTCTTTCCAACTTCTTTTCAGCATACTTCATGCAAAAGAAATCTACATCTGAAAACACTGATTCACCGCTCCTTTTTCAACAGTGTAAAAACAGCACTATGATGTATGCATGGTTTTGCTTCCTCTGTAATCATACTTACATTTTTGAGATCTGGCTACTGAGAAATCAGTTACTAAAGTGCAAGCCATACAAAAACTGAAGTTATCTGAAGACAATTTCCTATTAGTTTGGGTTCCAAAAGAAAATGTGATTGTTTTACGCAGACCTAGTACAAGGATATATTTTATTCCAGAGAGAGCATGGTTTGGCAACCACTTGAAAATTAATTACAAAAAGTCAGTTTTATCATCAGTACACCAGAAATGCAGGCCAACTAATTTACAATACCTGGGCTTTGCCAAAAGATAAAGATGCTAACACTACTTTATTACTCTTCTCATACCGTATAAATTGTAAGCTCCCAGTTTTTTGTAGTTGGTGTTCAGGATGATGATGAACAAACTAGTAACTCTGACCCTGAACTGTTCAAGTATTTGTTTTAGAGATGACTGTTAGAAAGTAAGTGGAGATCTTAAATGAAAATATCCCAGTCTTCAAAAGGATGATCTGTAACACCCCTACAGTAACTGAATCCTCTCAACATGAACCAATAGCCAGATCTCATCCACATTATAGTTCATATACAAGAAGTCATTTTATTAATCTGATAAGCTAAATGGTGCTTACTGAAGCTATTTACAATTACTGTAACAAAATTCAAAAAACTAGACTTTTAGCCTAGGGTGTCAGTGGTATTTCAAGCTACGCAATGCAGCTCTTTACTGGGCTTATACAATTTAGAATTTAGTGCAGCAATCTTCCCGACTCTTAAACTTCAAAACCGCATAGTTATATGTAGTAGCCATCATGTAGATCAGCTGGTGGAAGAGAACAAAATACAGGATAGTAAGATACAAAAAGGTGACGGCTCAAGCCCATTTGGGCAATTTTTTGATAATTACAACAGCTGTTATTCCGAGCTTCTTCGAGGACAAAGATGCAAGATAAATAATTTGCCGTCTCTCTTTAGAGTATAATCTACAAGCAGACCTAAGGCTGTTTCGTCAAAGAATAGTGAATATTACACTTGGACTTGGCTGACAAGAAGTTAGAAGCTGGTAGCTACAGGAAGTGTTAGACATGTGAAGCAAATCCTCTTGTTACAGTCCAACTGCTATCTTTAACTGGCACTGCAGAGCTGGACTACTCAATTTGCCTGGGTCCAGACAAAAAGAACAAACAGTCACAAGCTGCTGATCAATTAGAAACTACAAAAATGAAAAGAGATAGTTTGGATATAAAAATTGTAGAGGTAGGATATTCAAAGGGGATGCAAAGTTTTTTTTTCCTAAGGATGGAAGAGGTGAGTTAATACAATTTCTTAAAGCAAAAATTTGAGACTTTCTGATTTGTAATGACCAAAACTAGGAATTGCTACAAAAGGGGGAGTCAGACAAGTCAAAAGTTTGGAGGAACTTACCAAGTTTTAAAGGATTTTTTTTTTTTTTTAAGGTTAGACCCTGTTGTAGGTCCTAAGGTAAGAAAACTGCAGCCAGTGCCAGAGTAGCAAAGTTATACTTAGCTTGCCTTCCTTAATCTGTAGTATCACTATTTTTTAAGATACACAAAACTTAATTTTAAAATACATTAAACCTGAAAGGAACGTGTTACACAAAAACAACAAAAATGCTACCCACCAATGCTATGACAGTGGCACCAGCTCCAGCACAGGCCACAATGAACAGGTGATAAGACATGTAGAACTAGGGAAAAAACAAGTTAAAAATGTTAAAGTATTTGGGGATGGTGAAAAATACATTCCAGCCATTTTAGAGAATAAGAATAATAAAACTGGCTTCATTATAAGAGGTTCAAAGCTTTAAAAACCAAAAATTTTTAGAAATGATTTTCATTTTTTTTTGCATGAGAGAGTAATTTCAGTATTCTACTTAAATCAATCTCTTTATACTATTAACTTGAAGAGACTGCTAAGTTTTCTCCAAAACTTTTGAGTTTTTATCACTCTGTGCCTATGTAACTTGGAGGCAAAAGTTGCATATAGGTTATTTTTCTGTACCTCATTCGTGTTGCAGATATTCTCTAAAATTGGACCACAAGCCCTGCCCGGTACAGCATTCCAGGGGATGATACCTGAAATATCAGAGCAAAAGAAATCACTAATTCTAACAAGCAACACACTGTTCCTTTCTACTCTTTCCCACCCACTTGCTAGTTGTGTTCCCATTTTGTGCATCCACACATTGACCAGTACAGCTTTGAGTTGGCAAGTAGAATTAAAACAACTCACTCACATTGTGTCTTCTCCTTATACCAAGGCTTGCTGCCAAGAAATGTTCTCAGAGGTGGTTTTCCCATATGGCAGCCAAATGGTTGGTTTTTTTGTGCTTCAGGTCCAGTCACACACTGACTACTCCCCCACTCATAATTGAAAGGGATAATCTGCATCTCAGAGATACTTGGCGCCTTTCAGGATAGCACTTAATATCAATTCTTTACTAGATTAAGTTCTACTTGACCAAGCAAATACTGTAGGGGAGTGTGAATATGCAGCCAGAGGGAATAATTACAAAAGGATTTTTTCGGTTTTAGTTCCAGTAGAAACAGAAAAAACACCACCATCTCCTCAACATAACTTGCAGTTCAGATTCAATTGGTTGGAATGAGCAGCTCTGTAAGAAATAGGTCATTTCAGCTCCGGCTTTCAAAAGGATTTTTTTAGGATTTACTTTAGTTAGTTTCTCTGCATGTTCAAAATACACTTGAAGCCACTAAGTTATCAGTACCACCACCTCAACGGTAGTTGAGTGACATGAGAGAGCAGCTTCCGAACAGGCTAGTCCTGTCACTCCCTGAAAGCACCAGTCCATTAAAAGTTGCACTAGTAGAGCTGAGAACATCAGAGGTAGAAGGAAGTAGGAATGGATATTCCTACTACTCTTCCAGGCTTTGCTGCTGAAGGATACGTGCTTCCCAGCCTCTTGCTGTCAGTTGCTAAACTAGAGTGCAACTGTTGTTTAACCAATTTGTTTTTTTTTTTTGTTTGTTTGTTTTTTTTTTTTAAGTAAATGTACCTTAGTCTTTTGTACTGGACATAAATTCTGGATAGAAAAGCATAAACCAAACTTTCTTCCTTTTTCAGCTCTGCATCAATTTCTCACTTTTCAATGGATCAGTCCAAAGAACTGAACATTCTTAGAAAATGTTAGCTAAAATTAAGCCAAAAGTAATTAAGGCACAAGCTTTACTGCACAAGGGCAGCTGAAAGGATTAACTTCAGGAAAAAATCACCTTAAGGACTGAACTTTTTGAAAAGCGTAACCATATTTTATGTTATTTTTGCCCTCCTCTGCTACTTCCTCTCCCTTTATATTTCTACATCTAATTAGAAAGCAGTACTAATTCCTTAATATTTGAGGCAGACTCTTGATTGCATGTTTTGGGATTTTTAACCAAAAGTGATTGGTTAGAGCAAAGTTATGTTAACTTCAAATTTAATTTTAAAATAGCTTTTTGAAAATAAACGATATGTAAAAGTGGGTTCAAAGAACAGAATCTGGTTATCTGTTTCTTAGCTCTGTTTCTAAGCAGTATATTTTGAGGCTGATCTATTTTTAAGCCTAATATTGTAGTACTAGAAACAGCTACAAAATCATTTTAGATAAATGACTTGCCAGCTCAAATTGATTGCATCTGAAAGAAGATCAATGTAATCTGAATTAATTAGAAAAGTAATAGCACATTCAGAGATACTAGATGCTGTTGCATTTGGTTCATCTGATAAGGGTGAAACAAAACTACTGAAGCTAGACCAAGGAGAAAGGATAAAGCATTTAATCAGGATTGAAATAAGTACCATATTGCCTGATATCCACGCAGATCTGGTCCCCGGGAACTGTCATATTCGTCTGAAGCGATTTGATGACTTCGCAAGTTGACCATATGTTATAGAACATAAAGACAGGCACAGCGGAGAAGCCAAAGACCCCGAGCCAGGCCACTCCCAGCACGTAGGTGAGGAAAACAAACTGAGCAGAGAAAACATACGCACTTCACATTTTTCCCCTGGAAGGAATACTTGAATCTACCTTAAAAATGCATCAAAATAATCTCTAAAAGTACATTCAGATTAAGTAATAAAAAAGTTCATATCCGTGCACAAATAAAAGTGGTGTCCTCACTGCTCACAAGTACTTATTTCTGGTACTTGAAGTGCCAGTGGAATTCAGGCATTCCTCTTTTAATCAGTCTGCTAAAGTAAACAACTTGGCCTCCTGAAAGAGAAAATTATTAATTTCTCAAGATTCTCAGCTAACTAGGAATTCTAGTTGTGGGCTGAAATGAATAAAACACCAACAAAAATCAATTAAATAAGATTTTATTAACTATAACACACTAGCATTTCTATACAGCTTGCAAATTAAAACAAGAGAGGAATTATGTCCACAAAGCTCTCCTGTACTCCCTGATTTATGGAAATCAATTTTTAATAGGAGTTCTCAATCAATTTTGAGAACTCCTATTTTTGAAGACATACCATATTCATTATAGCAGATCTGAAAGCTTTAATTGATCTAATACACATGGCTTAGGAGAAAATCAGTTTTAGTTCACCTTAGAGAATCATGGATTTTTCCATGGAAATTTGCCAGTCTAGATTATCTGTTTAAAAAACATTATTATATGCATTTTCTTTGGTAAGATTATAACGTAGGACACTCGCTGCTCCAACTTACCCCTGCCCCTGGACCTCCTCCTTTTTCCCTCTTCTTGTTAAGTTTTATGGTGAAACATTAGCTCATGAGATCTGGCGTTAATTCCTAGCTTCCTTTTTCTTGTGAGACCCAAGAAATAGCAGAGACTACGATTTGGATCTAAATTTCAAAGTGGGGAAGTGTTATATGCTGTATGTTCCCTTTTCAGTGTTACTTATTTAAATGTAGGTTCTTTTAGGAGTTTTACTTTGGAGAACTGCTGGAATAGGCATTGATAATAATACAATCTTGTTTAAAACTTACAGGCCAAAAAATAATAGTGAGGACAGGAAAAGTTCTGAAGGGCAGGATTTGTTCAGCCTGGCAGCAGAACTGAAGGACTGAACAAATTTTGCAGTGGTGGACGTTTCTATTGTCATAGGACTTTGTCCAGGCTAAATGACACTGGAAACATTATATCAAAATTTGAACAATTGGTGAGTTAGATTTTATAGTTAAATAACGTAGTATGTGGTGTGATGGAGGGGAGTTGGAGGTACTTACAAAAAGAATACACAACGCAGCCAGTCTTGCGTTTATACACAACTGAACTGGAATACCCTACTTTTTATTAGTGTCATACACCAGAAGTTCTCTCATTGGATTTTGGTAAACACAAGTGGATCAGTTTAAAGAATTTCTGCAGGTCTAGTATATGTAAAACGTGGTTCTGCACATCCATATGCAAAAGTGTGCATGGGAAGAAGAGCACGAAGCCTTTAATTCCTAAGATAGCTTAGAAAAAACACCACCTCTCTCACATGCACTACAGGTAACTGTTGGAAATGGCTACTCTGCATCATCACAGCCAACAGAAATGATACAGGAAAGTCAGAAGCCTGCATCTTTTGTAATAATCTCATGTAATATGGAAGGGACTGCCTTTTAACGCCTAGATCTGTAATGTAATTGAGGAAAAGGTAGACAAGGTCTTGATAAATAAGCAGAAACTCACTATACCCACATGCTTGTTGTTTTCCCCTAATGCAGCCACTACTGTATTATATTACTTCTCCTCATAAACCTTGCTCTAACCCTGGTGGATTAAGCAGTTCTACCACTACACAACAGCATACAGGCATTTTTAGGCCATGACTGTCACCACTAACTACTGGTGTGTCTTACTAGAGCTCCAAGCCATTACTCAACTTCTAAACTCTCTCCTTCATTATACAGGCAAATGTGCAAAAAAAAAAAAAAAAAAAAAAAAAAACACGTTTTGTGGCATATTTCCATGTGTCATGCTGGTATTTGTATAAGCAGGCTCACAATCATGTGCCTGCAACCACTCAGCTGCACAAGCAATTATCGGCACTAATGAGATGCACATATGTGTATGCTTCTACTCTATTTCTGATCTTTGGAAAAGATGGCTTTAGATATAATTTTGTTCCTCAGTGAAGATCATACTTTCCAGAAAAAAAGAGTGGTAGAATAGCTGCTTAACTTGTCTTGCTTAACTTGCATGTCTTATTTTTATTAGCTCTTGAAAATTTCAATAAGTATCCAGTAGCACAGTAGAAAATTGTTATCCCTCTTGAAAGTAAACATTCATATTTAGCCAGCTGAAAATACATATTTAAGTACAGGATATAAGTTGTATATTAAAATGCAACAATCGCATCAAAAGCCTCTTCTCTTCTCACCCACACTTTCCCGTGGGCGATCTGTCATATTGCTTAGCTTCCTCTGTAACTATGAGCTTTGAATTCAGATTTTTAGAAATAACTTTGAAATTCTGTCTCAGAGACACAGCAACGTTTCTGTTCTTGCAGAGACGCCCTAGGGGGCAACGTGGGTGAGACTCTGAAGTTTTATTTTTACTTAAACTTTGTTTAAAATTTTGTACTAACACAAAAGTATACTGGAGGGAAGATGGCTTGTAACTTTAAGGCTTTAAGTGTTTCAAGTTGGTGAAAAAGATTCATAATTTTATCTGTATGCCTTGATGCCCCAACTGGAAAAGCAGGGCAGTAATCCTTGATTTAAATGCAAAGATTCAAGTGCAAAGACTCTGACCACCCTTAAAGAATTAAGCAGGGTAGACAGTGACATACTGTGGTTCAAAACCAGGGGGGGTCAAACAGCACAAGGGGTTTTAGCAAGGCAAGACACTCTCACCATTTCTACAGCTACTCACCATTCCACTGATGCAGCGCCCGCAGACTGTTGTTTTGAATTCTCCATGCAGCTCCTTCACAGCACTTGTTGTGTAAAAACCTTCTGCCAAAAGGATTATTCCATATAGGAAGAAAAATGATGCAATGCCATAAATTACATACTGCATTAGCTGTATTCTAAAATGGAAAAGGAAAAAAAATCTAATTAGATTTCAGTACCATTTAAACAAAGTAAGTCTTCTTTAGTCATGATAGGTATGTGATAACTCATTTTCTAGAAATACAGTTGAAGCTCAATCCATTTTAAGCAAGTGCACTGCAAGAGAGTCTGCTGGTACCAGTATCCCACTTTTACAGGAAGGCAGTACTGATGTGCATTAGTCTTAGGTCTGTTCGAGCATCTCTGGTTTGTGTTGCAGTTCTTACCTCACTGGTATCAGTCACAAGCTTTAAGCCTCGATATCATGCGCCTGCATACATGGAGATATTTCTCTCCTTGTTACTGATCCTGACACCTCACTCGGACAATGTCTGACAGGTACGACATAGGGAGAACACTACAAAGGCTAGAGCAGAACTACCGGCTGAACTGCCGTACAGCAAAGTAGTCTCAAATGCTCTTTCCAGAAAATCCAGTTAATGTGTGTTTGCAAAAATTTGTAAATTCAGAGGCATTTGATAGAGATAAAACTTGGCAAATGTTATTGAGGCTTCTTTCTCTGAAGAATATTTTGCTCTACCATCTCAGACATTGCCAAGTGGGCAGATACTTTCAGTGCCTTAAGTCATAGCAGTATTGAATTCCCCAAAGTGTAATTACTATTTATTTTCTTTTCAATTGAAAGAAATGTTTAGGAAATCTTTCCCTTTGAGGTACTCTGGGACTTAAGGCACAGGGGGAAATAAGATCACTGGCATAACTACTTTTTTGGATGTTACTTGAGAAGGTTCTTGATTCTGTAAAAATCTACCGTCTGCAATGACTCTCATATGGTAGTTTTATTCTGGCTAGAACAGATAAATGGAAAGAATCATTACTAAATATTATTAATCTAGTTAATCCAAGATTCAGTCTCTAAACTTGACTGCTTTGGAAGACCAGAATCCCAAATCTTCCATACAACATTTCTTCTAGTCTCCAAAAAACATACTTTGTTACTACCACAAAGTTATCAGAAACTTTTTTTTTTTTTTTTTTTTTTTTTTTTTTTTAAAAAGCCTCACCAAACAGAGAAAGACATTCATTTTAGTCATCCATACTGCCAGGTTTTTAATGACACTTTTTTTTCCCCCTCAAATGTTTATTTAGGTCTTACCACACTCCCTTAATTAGCTGCTTGCCTACATATACATCTCCAAGGACCATCTGCATGTTTTAGCTTAACTTAAAGAAAAATGATGACTGCCATTTAGTAGTTAAATATATAGTCAGATGTTATCCAGACATAAAAGCACACTCCTTGTATCAAAATAGGATATTGCTCATTTAAAATTGTATTTAGAAAGCAGTAGTTATGTTTATTTTCGAAAATAATTAAAAATAACGGGCTAGGTTGCACCTGTGCTGCAAAGCATAAAAAAAATTAAGTCATTATCTGAGAAAAAAATAATTCATTTTGCTGTCATCATCAGTCTAGGAGGGATTACGTGCATGTTTCCAGAAACAAATAATATGAAATGTGCTTAAAAATGTATTCCACAAATAATGACCTGCTCATGTATTTTTCATTTATTTTATGTCTCTTTCGCCTTAAATTATTTGGCCTTTTCTAGCACCTCTTCTCCTTTCCCTTTCTTGTTAGGCTACCATAGAGTCAGAACCACAGCTGCTTCAGCAGAAATAATGTCTTTCCCTAGATGCTGATGCTCACTCGCCAAGAACCCTTTAACTCTCCAAAATTCAAAACGTGCTTTCTGTTATGGCAACTCTCACAATTTCTTTTTGCTCAAGTGAACAAATGAACCTTGATGCAGGAGGTATTTTGATAGGCGGCTGCTGAAGAGCAACTACTGCTGTTGCTTGCTAAATTTTAAAGCTAACCGCAGTGTCCCTGTGGCTTGTGCAACAGAGCTGGGGATGTGGTGCCCAGCTGCAGCCAGGGCGTAGAGGGCACTGCTGGGAGGCAGTCAGCAGGTGAAAACCTGGCGGTGCTTGGTTTGTGTGGCTGGGGAGGGAGGAGATGCCCCAAAACCATGCTGTGGGTGCTAACGGCAGCGCTGCAGGAGGGTGGGGAGGGGGCACACGTGACAGTCTCAGGCTCACTGCATGCAAGCTGACAGGTTGATGTGCACAAGCACTGAGGGAGGCAGTAGCAAAAGGGAAGCAATAAAAGGAGGACTGTCTTGAAAAGGATGACTGTGTTGAGTGAGATCGTGATGCTAAAGTCCTCAAATAATGGCCTCAAATATTCAATGGGGACTTAGGGGCACATAAGCAAGATATTTGTATCTTGCCCATTGCCAACACGCTGGTGTGAGCAATACACACAAATGTGCGACACAGTGACTCCCTGCTCTTCACAGAAGCATGCAACCTGAACAGGGAGACCTTCCTAAAGTCTCTGGGGCCGTCGGCACAGTCCTGCTCCCCTCCACGCACCACGCTCCTTCCCCAGGAGCGAGCACAGCCCTCTGGGGCAGCCGTGCATGGGACTTGCAGCCCTTGCTGCTTCGGGGTAGGCAGAGGATGAGAGAACGAGCCCAAAACTACTGAATATCCTGCTCCTGGTTGCTCGTCATCGTGAAACTCAGCTCAAGTACAATTTGTAAAATAAAATCAATGTAACGAATATGAACAGGTCAAGCGGAGTACACATGGGTTCTGCATGTATGAAAGACACCTAGCACTGGTTAATAGATGAACAATTTAATACCCAGAACCAGAGCCTGAGCTTTGAATCCACCTCTGCTCATTTATAGTACAGAGGTGATGACTTTCTTTTATGAATAATGGAAATGGGGGGGCATACTCACACTTCACTCAGCAAAGCATGGTCACTGGCATTTGTGGAGAAGTGCTGTTCGAGGATGGACACAGTTCCTGTGAGCGCCACGTGGCCGCAGCCGCAGAACAACGCTACCCCCGAGAAGCAGAGGATGGTGGCCACCAGTGAGGCATATGGAACCCCTCCCAGGCACTTGATGCAACATTCAAAGCAACCTGGGCAGCAGGGAGACAGCAAAGGAAACAGTGTAAGCAAAAAGCAAATTATGAGGAAAAGAATATTCATTCTTCATGTGGTAAAAGCAGCAGGGCCTAAAAGGCCTAGAGATCAACATGCCAAGTGGAAATCTATAGATGGTGCAAGAAAGCATCACCCTCTAAAGCAGTGACCTACAGTTCTGTTGGCATGAACTCAACGGCCAGAAAGTGAGCTGAGTGCTGCTGTCTTTACGGGCTCAAGAGGAAATCAATGAGACAGCCTATGAAATGGAAAAAGAGAAAATCACTTGTCTAAAGTGATCTATTGCAATTCAGCTGCTGATAGCTCACCACATTGCAGAATTACAAGCACCAGGTATGCTGGTGCCATTCAAGGAGCCAGAGAAGCAAATACTCAGGACAACTAAACCTGCCTTTTGGGGGGGAAAATATAAACACACACACACACACATATATACTTTGCACTTTCACTGAGAGAGGAACACATTTAGGTGTACGAAACCCTGCACCTTTCCATGGTTGCTGAGTATCTTTCTGTATAAATCAATTAAGATTATATCTAAAGATATTTAAGCAGCAGAAAGTCTGAACAGGGACTAAAGAGTAGCAAAGAAAACATTTTTAATAAGAGCAGTGAGAAGCTGTACTGCACACCCAATATATTTCCCACTTTATAGGATATAATGGATTTACAGTGATCTCAGAATACAGTCTGTGGTAGCATAATCATAGTTTGAATGAAATTTATTTTTAAGCAGTCTGAGTTAACGAAACCTCAAAATTGCTGCTCAACAAACACTGTAATAAGATAGTTGCAGTTGAATTATCAGATTCCTACTGACTGCTCTGCCTGAAAATCCATCTGCTTGCAGCACTGGGAAATGTAAATCGGAAACAAACACAGCTTTTAACTGTGTTATAATGGTAATGGCAATCCATACCAATTCATTACTTCAGGGTGATGGCATAAAGCTGTCTCCATTAATGTACATTTCATACTACCGTTCAAAACATAAGCCATTAAGATACTGCTTAATGGAACTGCCGGTGGAGACTCCAGCAGAAACAGTCTGTTTCTTCTAATAGGAGGCGTTAAATGAATAAAACATTTGAACGTATGGAGACAGCAGGCGAGTGCACACATCGCAACTTCCTGTCTCAGAAATTCTAAGCAAAGATAGGCAAGTCTCCATCCATCAAATGAGGCAAGTTTATTTTTATCATCCTCACTTTCCCACTAATGAATGAGTTACAGAGCCAGCACTTCCATGAAGCACTGGGGAAAAATATGCATACAATAATTGAAAGCTTTCCCATTTCAGAAATGTAAAACTCTCATTTTAGAAAGTCACTAGCAATTGTCCCAGGCAGGTTTAAACAGCTATCACCACCAAAATGACTTATAAAATGCCACTTCACTAACTGCAGACAAGATTTAATTGTATGGAAACAAGCCTGGGAAGCTTATATAGCGGAGTCCACAGCTGGAATCCACTCAGTAAGAACTATCTTCACGACAAAAACACTGCAGAATGAATAAATACTGAAGCTTGATACCTGAGGGACAGAGCATGGCAAACAAAATACAAACGAGTGGAGGAAGTTGTCTCTGGTAGGCATCTTATCACAGAGGTCCAGAGTCAATCAAATTCAGATACTAAACCTGGCAGAGCAATCCTTGGTTGTGACACTTTGGGAAATTTGCCCAAGTGCAGCTCACAAGTCACGTCAGACACAAGGCTAGCTTGTGCACCTCTGTCTGTGCTGCCAGATCAGGCTAAAATCTCTAAGAGTTAACCCAAGAAAGTCTTGTACCTGGCACAGGATTAACACTGAAAGATTATCAAAGTGCAACAATGATCTGATCTGATCAAACAGATTATTTCTGGTCTGGAAGAAAAGCTTCAAGTTCCAATCTGCTTGACAAAACTCTAAAAATCTATGTAAACCCATAGTTAAAGATTAACATCCCCCCAACTAGGTGCCCATTTCCAGGTATCCCACAACACAGAGCCCACTTTCCAGGCCACTAGCAGGACACTGACCTGGGAGAATCTTCAAGGTCACTTATCTGAAGAGATCCAAGTATCTACTATTAATCCACAGACCCTTGTTGCAACCTCTCTCCTGTTTCCAAGCTGTTGGCAGCAGCAAGCCTGTTCAGGTACTGTCTGTGTCCTCCCTAGGCACTCTACAGCACAAGTGAAAAAAGGCATGAAAATCTTTGGGTACTCTTCACTGTGTTAGGGCAGACCATGGCCAAGGCACCCCCAAAGAACTCTCTAAAGTAATATCACTACTTTGGGGGAGACAGAAAAATGATCACATGTGGAACCCCAGCAAGTATTTGCCCTTGCATCAAGAGCAACCAAGACAGAGGTACTCCAAAGAGCAAACAGGGAAATAGTTCACTGCCAGCTTGCAAGTACACGAAACATCCCAAATCAGCATGTTCCCATGAGACATAATCCATTCACAAAGTCATTCTGCTTATAAATTGACACTAGAGCTTCTGCACAGCCATTCCTGCCAAAGATAACTGCATTGCAGGACACATACTCATTCACTCCCGTAGACCATACTATGAATATGAAAATCTTTGTAAAGACCATAGGATCCTCATACCTAGCCAGGAACATCTTTCAAAATCAGCTAAAATTAGAAGTTCATCAGGCACTAAGGTATTCTTATCAAGTTTCTCAAACTAGTACTGAAGGAAAACAGTGGCTTTCTTCCACATATTTAAGCTTTCCATGATCTCTCCATAAGCCCAGGTCAACAAGCATTTTTACAAAATAACTTGATAATATCCTGATGACAACTGCAGGCTGACAGCCTGTAAATTAAATATTTATAAAGCTAATAAAAGTAGCACTAAAAAAAAAAAAAGTTTAGTTCAAATTTTCTGTTAGTTTCTTTTTTTTCATATGGGCAATATACTCAACTTTTTAGCTGTAAACCCACTTACAACACAGCAGTGTAAAATGATTTAAATATGAAACTATACGGCACAAACACACATCACTGCATCTCCCTTTTCAATGGCCATTTTGTGCAAGGCATCACTAGAACCTTTTGTGCAACTCAGCAGAATAAAAACATTTTTTGTCCTCAGGCTGGTGAGCAGCAGTTGCCATGGAGGCTGGTTAATAACAGCCCAATGATTTGCCCAGAGCTGCCTGTGATCTTGGCTACAGATTTAACACATTCCCAGAAGGAGGCCAGCTAAAACAAGGACTGAGATTATTCTCTAGGGAATGAATGCTAAACACACACACACACACACACACACACAAAATATTCTTGCTAAAGGACAAAAATAAAGAGAAGAGAAAAAACAGGAACCAACTATTCTTTTAATCTCTTGGAAACTCTCAGCCACAGGAAATTGGTAAACCTATATATGTACACAAATCAGCATTTGGTTGCTTAATGTAAAAAGAATAATCATACAGCATTCGCAGCAGTGTACAGGCTATTACATACATGCAGGGGCTTAGCCATTCAATTTCCCATGTCAAATGGCAATTGTGTGGCTAAACCTTCTTTGGTACTTTAAGTATGGGTTTAAGATTTAAACACAGAAAAACAAGGTAATGCAGAATTAATGGGAAGAGGTCTTAAAAAAAGCAATCCTCTGACTCCCACTCATCCTACTAAGGTCAGGACGAACTGGAATGACAAAATCTGTGCTTAGGATTTGAAAACACATCACATGTGGGTGCAGTGGGATAAGGTTGCCGCCTTGGGTAGTCCCAGGACTCTCTCTGGGATGTTAACACATTGGCTCCTGGACCCCAGACATGACAAGCAGAAACAGGCACTGTCCACAAAGCCGCCACTCACTATGGAGCATGGAAAACACGATATAAGGAAAGATTATCCAGAGCCCCGCATGGCCAAAAAGCCAGACTGTCTTCTTATGTCCCAAATCTCTCCTAGGCTGGACCACTGCCTCAATGTATCTCAGGCACAAACAGCTGGTATCACAGACTGGTCAAGGCTGCTGTAGAACAGAAAAACAAGGAACGCAGAAAACCTGAAATAAGGCTGGAAGAGCTCTCAGCTTCAGGAAGCTAAACCTCAAGGCTCCCTTGGCCATTTCCTGTGTTAGTTCCTACTCTCTTTTCCTTAAAAACATTCTTCTTCACAGATTTCTACGTGAAAAAATTACATGGATTACATGGCGTGTTCCACCACACAACCATAGTCTCTGCTATGTTCAGCACTGTAGTTAAGGGAATAAGTGCTGAGGAACTGTTTTTTACAAGAAGAAAGTTTCAAGAGACTCAAGGAAAGAAAAAACACTAGATAACATCTTAAATATAGTTATTGCATGTAGATCAGGTTCATTATTACACATCCATGTGAGCCTTGTGTTGGGAGCAAACTCCCAATTCACATATAAACATAAGAGGAGAACTCAGTGCTTCACATTCACCTTCTATTTCGCCACTGCAGAAGATTACCTAATACCAAGCATATATAATACCACAGGAGTCTTAAATCACCATGGATTTTTGTTAGAAAACTTCATGTCAATGAAAGCAAATGCCAATTTTACTTTCTACCACCCACTATATTTTTGAAAATCTCCATTCTGAACGGCTTTATGTATGCTAGAAAGTACATTTTCATACCTTACTGTATGACTGACAGCTACGGGGGAAGCAGTAAATGAAGTGGGAATATGCTAATACCACAGAAGCAAAAATGGAATTTGCCTCCTCCTTCCGTGTGTTAGGACATGACAGTACCTAATGATAACTTCTGCTTCTCAAATCTGTCACCCACATCAGCAGCCAAGGGTCAGGGGTAACAGTACAATGAGAAAAAAAAATTAGTCTTACAAAGGTAAGTTTAAAGCATGTGACAGATTTCTCTCCACACTTTAATAGGGGCACTAAAATAAAAAAGGCTGTGCGTTCAATCACTTGAAAGCCTTTGTTAAAACTCCATTCTTACCCCTTCCCATTCATCTTAAATTCAGCTGATTTATAAAACATGACACATTAAGCTAAAACCTTTGTTATTAATTTACAATAAATGCCCACTCACCACAGCTGGGGATTAAGTGAATTAAGCAGACTAAGTAAGCAATCAGCTCAAATAGAGCAAATTTTCTTTGCATGCACCTCTTATAGCTGTTCCATAGACCACCTCCTTTCAAGTTCAGCCTTTCCTAATTTTGCCTTCTTCTTCCTCCCCAAATCAGAAGAGTTGTGAAATCAACTTAATACTGAGAAAGAACCCTTCATGAGAGCTAGAAGACTTCATCCAAGGGTGTTTCCTAGCCAGACTGGTAATCTCCCCTTACATTCTCCTCCCTGCAGAGGTGCAAATCAATAAATGCACCTTCGTAGCCAACGTGCATAGTACCTGTAAGGAGGGAGACCCGGTCCCTTGGGGACCACAGCCAGCAGGGCTGCCATAAAGGATCAGGTAAGAGATCCACTCAGGCCATCACTCTCTCTCTTTCCAGTACCTAACAAGAGAAGCTTCCAGTGAAAATGCAGTGAGACCTGGGACAATCTGATCCAATCTCTACTATGTAAGAGCTAATTTAAGAACTGAAGGAAAAAAAAAAAAAAAAAAGTTCAGCTTCCTCTCTGAAGCTTACAAGCATTATCTGCATCTCCTCCAGATACTCTTGATACACATATGAAATATATGGTTTCAGCGCTGTCATACAGCTGGTTCCCCATTTATTGTACAGCTTCTGAAAAGGTCTTCCTTGTTATCAATTACAAACCTGCATCTTTAAATTGCATTAGATGCTTCTGTATCTTTGTGTAGCAGAAAACTAAAAAGCCTTGCTTTTGCTTCCTGTGCTGAAACTGATGCAGAGAAACAAGGAGAACTGGTACACAGTAAAAACAGGCATTTCAGAGACTGGAACCTGCATTAGTAGACTTATTTTTTTTACAGTCTACAAAGCACTAGGAATCTGTGGTACTATATATATATATATATGTGTGTGTATGTATATGTATGTATGTATATATATATGTGTATATATATATAATGATAATAAACTGCTCCTGACAGCTCCAGTAAAAATACTGTAAACATAGGATTAAGATCAAGTGCATTTTTTCAAAAATGATTAATTTAAAAAAAAAATCCTTGAAGAGGTTATCAATGTTCATCATCAGAAAGGGCTAAAATATTTCCTTTCAGTAAGAAGAAAAGAAAATGAGAAGCTCAAAATGGAGAAAAAAGTTATTTAACAAAGCAACAGTTCTCTCTTCTGGATGCTATTAAATGACAAAGGAAAGACTCTAACAACAGACAGCAGTAAATATATTCCCCTTTTACCGTCACATCTTAGTCCAAAACTGTCATTTCTTAGAGAGGGAAAAAAAAAAAAAAAAAAAAAGCACCTCCCACCTCCAGGAATCAGCAGGTTAAATTTTAAGACCTGTTGCCAGGAGATCTGGACTTTTTTTTGAAAAGAAAAACAACAGCAACAAAAAAAGGCCTTATCTAATTTATCTTCTTCAATTCATTGAAATACGCACTCTCCCATTTATACAATCCCTAGCCTTCTGCAAGGCTCATTAAGTTCGCAGATGTGCTGAAGGCATCTTTTTTCAGACAGTACAGTCTAGAAAATACGTAGCACTACATCCATGCTTATTGGAAGCACCTATCTTAGGCTGTTTGAAAAAGCAAGAATCAACACTTGCACGTTACGAGTGCTGCCTCCTCATGAGGCTGCAGAACAAGAGCAATTCTAATTCTCTTGTCCAGCTTTATCAACCTTGGACAAGGGTCAGGCAAAACATTGTTTAATTTAATTTATGTCTTCTCTGTTGTGCTCTCAAGCCCATGAAACAGTGCAAACTTTGCCAGAAGAAAGCTTTTTAATTTACCATTTGCAAAAAAGCCTTCCTGTGAACAGGTACATATGCGACCCTTTAAGTATGGGTATTTTCTAGACTTCTGGAGGAAAAAAAAGTATTGATATGATTTAAATAAGCGACTTTTTGCATAAGGAGTAGCTCAAGTAGTACCAATAAAAGCTTCGGTATTATTCCTCCTGGAGACTTGTCCTAGTGTTTTACTATCCACATTAGCCTCGAGGACTCTTGCACACCCTGAGTGTGTGGAAGGGCTCATCTATATGCAGAGCTCAAAGTGCAAACACGTTCCACGAACAAGGGCAGTCTCTGGTCTAAACTAAGGCTGTAACTCTCAGCTGACACATACACAACTCACTGCTTAAAATGCCTGCAGCTATTGCTCCTTTTCACCCTCTCTCAGACATCTCTCCCCTCAGTTCACCTTCTTCTGCTTTCTTAGAGAAGTAGTTAAGAGGTTGACATGCAAGAACTTCTGCCCACTACTCCAGTAGGTGCCAGGCCAAGTAATTATTCTGGACATGCTCAAGCCAAACAGGTATAAAAAAAATGAATTAATGGGCAGATTGCAAATGCCTCAAGATTCAGGCAAATTCACTGGGATACAGAGAAAAGTCCCTGAACACTCAAATCTCATGAGTGACTTCAGCATTTCTATAATGCTTTTGTAGGAATATTTGAGCTCCCTTGATTGAATCATCATCCAGACCCACTTCTACTTGAAAAAAGCACCATTTTCAGAGCTCATTTTATTTTAATCAAAGATCAGTCTCTTACCTGAAAAACTGGAGTTGTTAATCTGAGATCCACCTTTCTGGCAGTTGTAACTCACCTTCTAATCCATCAGGCTTCAGTATTCAATGGGAAAATAAGACTTTTGTCAGACTGGATCTTGGCCACAGCTACTGACTGCTTCCCCAGTTGACTCCTCCCTAGCTACAAAGCAGCAAGCGAAAACACAACCTCTCTCTCCCTAGAGTTGATAATCAAAACCATGCACATGTAGGGAGGATTTCAGCCCAGTGGATCTAAGATTCAAAAGGTAAATTCTCCATTTCAGAGCTCGTTAAAACTACTGAGATCTTTAGAGATAGTTTACCCAACTGTGGAATGAGAGCAGTGGTAAGAAACTTGAGCCACAACAACTGGAGTCCTTTGCATGGTAATAGCTTTCAAGTAGCTATTTGCCAATTGATTGTCCATCATGTTATTTTCAAATTTTAAGTCTGTTTTAATAAAGGAGTAGGCTGTTTCAATGAGATATTCTGTGTTCTCCTGTCTTCTTGAAACAAAGCTGAAACATCTCCCAAATTCTGGAGAAATAATTTAAGAAAACGATTCCCATAAAACAAACAGTAACTAATTCACCTGGAAGAATGTCTACAGTTAAGCTTAAGATAAACAACCATTTCTAAATTACTCTCTCTAAAGCAAGGAATGCTACTTTACTTCCTGGGAAAAACAGCTTCCAGCACTTGGAAAGGCTCATTAAGCTTGCAGGTGTTCTGAGGATGCCTTGTTGCAAGCACAGCAGCGATACAGTGTCTACACTGACTTCAAGTTAATCTACCCTTATTGCTTAAGTGCTATATGAAAGCTTAAAATGGGCAAGACAGATCATGTCATATGCTGAGATCTGTGAGAACAGGTTGGATTGGCCAAGAGGAATGCCTTAAAGTTGCCTTCCTAATAACGTCCATGCTGACACTGACAGCAGCAGTAAATATCCACAATGCAAAGGCTCCCTGGAAATAATCCGGCGTTTCAAAGGAACCAAGAGTTTGTCTCAACATACTAGCCAATGCCATCTAGCAGTGGGGAGAAGTATGCCAATGCTGAAGTGACATGTATTATAGTTGTGACTCTGTTGTCATTAAAGTAATGTTTTCCTCTAAGGGAAAGGAGTAAAGACCAGTATTTTCACGGTGGCTATTCCACCTCTGGCAGATTGTTCCTACTCAAGATCCATTCAGAGTAGTTTTGTTACTGCCTAGAAACCTTTTAATTTCCCTAAATGCAGTCACTTAAAGCACCTTGCTTTGAATCGGCATCTCTGCTTTCTATCTTTTATTATTATTAATAAGCAGCAAGAACCCTTTCATGTTCAGCTCCTCCATAATGAGGCTCATGTTCAGCTCCTCCATAATCACATTAATCTGCATTTCACTTCAGGAAGCTTCTTCCCAAGGCAGCCTGCATTGAGCTCAGTTGCCTAAAACAGAGGCTTCTAACACCATTTTAGGTGCCAGACTCCCAGGTGCTGCAACAGGAGGCTGCAGATCTTGACACCCTGGCTCATCTGTGCCAGCACTTATGGATGTGTCGCATCACCAAGGCAGCTGATGTGGCACAAGACCCTGATAACCATGCGCTTGGCCCACTCCTTCCATGTCCTTCACAGGCCAGGAAGGTAGCATTCGTTATCCCTCCTTCCCATTCCTGGGACATTTTTCCTTTGTTGAAAATACCCCACATCCACAGATTTAACATGCATTTTCTTCTCGGATGCCTGAATGAAGTTTTGGAATGTCTTCTGGCAACCCCAAGCCCATTACCTGGTCATTTATCATAAAACATGGCCAAAATTAATATTGATATTGAAAATGGGAGGTGAGGATCATGATTTACAACCTGTGGATTTGAGAAGAGAACCACAATAGGAAATTGGTGAAAAATGCTATTATGAAATACATAAACATTTGAAGCCTAAAGAGCAAACATGGTGAAAAAGTTATATAAGGGGAAGGATTAAGCAGAAAGCTTGGTGAATATTACCCCGCAATAGCTGTTAAAATCTCTGGTGCGGAGGCAGAAATCTCCAGCAAACAACTTGTCAAGCTGACTTCAGTCAATCAGCTGCATAAAGTGAAGAGGACTGCTGGTAAAATTAGGTATAAATGCTGTCTTTGCACATTTATATCCTTCCTTGTGTTAACCCTCAGCCAGACTGGGACTTTCCAATGCAATCAACAGTGTGCTTGATTTCAGGTGCTTCAAACCTAAATTTCCCCCCAGATTTTTAAACTGAAGCTTGCAGAAAACAAAGATCTTCTTAAGCACTGAAGCCAGATAACAGAAGGTCAGGCACGTGGAATCACCAATCACTTTTTAAAATATCAGCTTAAACCTTTCTTTAAAAGATGACTTACAGTTCCTAACAAATGAAAAAACAAGCAAACAAAACCACAGAATATTGTCTGGAGAAGCATTTTGTAGGAGCTCCAGTATATCTCATGTGCTGTCACTGGTTTAGTGGCAATTACTCTATTCATAGTCCAGTGGCTCATTGGTTTGACTGGTTCATCTGCATGAAAAAAACAAAGTATGCTGTATCACCTGTAGACAGTTTTGAAACTATTGGGCAGCAGAGTTAAAAGGAAGGTGTCCCTCACTACACATTACTGTCTTTCAAGCATTAATGACAAAATTTATATTTATGTCAAGTATTCATATGAAAGAACTAGACTCCTTACAGCTTTAACAAACAAAACAAAAACAGAAGAACATTTATTTCATATTGTTAGGGCTATTGCAAAGCATTAGGTTTGTGCTACCATTTCTGAACTCTCCATTTCAATTTTACCCAGCCCTTTATTTACCTTGAATCCCCAAAGGACTAATATTGCCTCTCAATGCTGGCACATGATGGTACCGGTGTGGCCTTGAACTCCTGTACATCCAGTGGTACCTGCCAATTTCCATTTCTGGTCTGGTGATCACTGCCAATTTTAGGTGGTAAAAAGTCAGTGTCACCAGTAAGATTTTTCAGTTCAGTACTTTTAGTCATTTAACTTAAAAAAACCAAAAACAAATAGACAAACAAACCAAAAAAAAAAAAAAAAAAAACAACAACAACAAAAAAAAAAAAAAAAAACAGAGCCCAGAAAAATATGCTGAAGTCTCATAACTGAAACAGCATAACTACCAAACCAAGTGAAGGAAGAAGAAAAGAAAGGAAAAAAAAAAAGAAACAAAAACCACCCCCCTCAAAAACCCAAGACAACCAACAGGGTAATGCTGGTACAAATATTAAGAAAGGCTGAATACTTAAAGCTCCAGCTAGGCTTTGAATTAAACACATAGGAAAGGACCCTATTACAGCTGCTGCTCATTCCCCCCTTCCTTCCCTCCACACACCCACTTTCTTCCCCTCTTCTTTCACAGCAAGAAGATCCACTCTAGAAATTAAGGAAGATAAAGTTGTGGAAAACAAGTAACTGTTTTTCTTTTCAAACAACCTAAATCTAACAAAGAAAATGATTGTTATCGGATGTAGAGACAAGCTCAACACAAGAGTTTGCTCTGTTGGTTTCTTATATAAAAAAAGTTGTGAGCTGACTTTATACAAGCTCTGTTCATTTGCAAAAATCTGCATAAATATGTTTAAATAGACTTATTCCAGGCTCACAATGAATGAGTAGTTATCCTTCTTCTCCTTATCTTTTCAAAATACAGATAAAGTTCAACAGCAATACATCATGCACAAAATACAATCTGATCTGTAAATTCATCAGCAAAGAACTTCAAAGCTTAAATGCTCCTGAGCTCTATGAAAGAAGCCATTGGCAAAACAACATCAAATCTCTTCTGAATCAACATTTTCCCCCCTCGGCACTGCTATGGAATTGTCAGGCTGTCAGGGCAAGACAGATCATTACTTAAAATGCATCAAGTCCCACTCCACAGCAGCTAAATGAAAAAGGAACTGTCATCTCTGGCCAAAATAAATTTGTCTTAGTAGCATTTTGGCAGGTGAATGATGTGAAGGTTACAATGCTAAAAAAAAAAAAAAAAAAAAAAAGTAAAAATGCTATTTATTGATTTATTGTAAACTAAATCAGCAACAAATTTCTGGGCATGGGAGCGAAGGAAATAGGAATGGCATTAATTTTTTCTCTGACAGAAGTTAGGAACTTCCTGGACCTGTTCCTTCTCTCGTGTTGTTTTTCTACTGCTGCAACAGCAAATTCAGCCCAGCACATTCACATAGGTCGGAAGGGAAGAATGCTGGCCTTAAGTCCAAGTATTGGATCTAGTGGTTTGACACAAGAATTCGTTCATCTCCTACACTGGTGAATAAATGCCAATACTAAAACAATCCTTTGAGTTGATACAATTTTAATATGGTTCTTTAAAGGATACTTTGTGGCTTGGTATTCCCCCCCCCCCTTTGTAGTTCACACATAAATCATCAAGCAGACATCAGGTAGTATATTTTTTTCTAAAAGAAATTATTCTGCTTTGTATGACTTGCACTTCTTTTAGAAAGGGCAAATTCTACATCTTATAAATACAATCAAATTCAAAACATTTAGAAGGTTTCATTCCAAAATGACAGTGCAAACTCAAGAAAACTTCCGTAATGATTTCATCTCCTTCTGCTCACACAGGAACAATCTTGTTCTTCAGATCACAAAAATCACTACAATAATTGAATTAGATACAAAATGGAAAATAACAGAATTGCCTGCTAGTACCACATGCTACCTCTCCGCCTCCTCCCACTTGATTAAAAATTCAAAAAAACCAAACCAAACCAAACCAAAAACGTTCTAGAGAAAGAAAGAAATTCTTCATTGGTATTGCAGCAGTGTATTCACAAAGCCCTTGGCACATGCTACCAAATGGATTTTATCCTGCCATGCTTGAACCCACAATTCAAGATTTCTCCTGCAGCAGCTACAAAACCAACTGGCTCAAAGCAAGAGCAGGCAGCTGCCTTTCTTCCTTAGCCCATGGGGGATGCTGGTGAAATCACTGTCTGCTGTGGGACAAACATCAATTCCTGAAATATGGAGTTAGCATGAAAACTTTGTAGCATCACTTCTATGAATTAAAATATTCTGTGAAGTTTCTTTAATTAGATGTTTCTGGATTTGCAAAAACAGGACGCCTTTCATTTAAAGATGATTCAGATTCCTTAAGGAATCTCACAGTTTTTTCCATTTCTTTGCAAAGAACTATTTGGCAGCTGGCTGTTTTGCAGTCTTCAGTGAATTTCTGAAAGGACCTGTACAGTAAAAGATTATCTTTTTGCTGACCTAACTGGGACCTACTGAGATTCATATAGGTCCACTCATGCAAAAATAACAGTCAAGTCAGATGCCCCACAGATTTCAGTGGCAGTGACAACTACTGCATACAATATGGAGAAATTAGATTTTTAATTCCATACCCTAGATGTTTAGGAAATGAAATAAGTTTAAATTATTTCTTTATATTTTGCTTTTTGAGAGACTGACTGGGCAAATGACACTTCTAGGTCTAGTTTATTATACTCTTCATGTACAGCCAAGCCCATAAACCTCTATCCATCCTTTCTGGATGTCACACTTCTGAAGCAGGTTGAACTTGACGATGAACAAGATGACAATGTTTTTATGTCACACAACGCAGGCACGTTGACGGCAATCGTGGTGCTCAATATTCATTGTGGATGAATCGTCTTGAAAGCCTGCAATAAAATTCCCTGTCTCCAGCATCCTCACTCTTGCTGTCTTTAGCATACGGTTTTAGAGGAAACAAGCTGTTATGATTTTCGTCTGTCATACCTGATGAAAGAGTGCAACAGTTCATGGAAGCTGGGCGAGCGTTATCGTTTGGTCATTTAGGATCTGATAATCTGTTGACGAACACTACGCTAGGAGCAAAGCTGCCCAGGTAACAGGGAAAGGTTACTGTACCCAAAGGAGGTTTCCCTGCTCCCTCGCCCCTCTTTTCTCTCCCCTCTGCCAGCACTCCCCTCTTTAAATGCTTTGCTCCTCTCTCCCACTGCATCATCTGTTGTGCATATACGTGGCCATCTGGGGTCTTTTCCCCTGTGGCACATATGTCTAGGTTTTCTGCTTTCATGCAGTCATTTAGACAAGTATGAGTACGTTCTCTAAGTGCTCCCCCCACTTAGAAACCAAATCCTATTCATTAAAAGCTAAATCACGAAAGCCAGCCAAATTATTATCCCTGGAATATAGTGTGTCCCAGATTCCTCCCGGGCTGGACCTCTAACATTCTCTTCCTAGAGTTATAGCCTTCAGACACTTAAAGCAGTATTACTTCCAGGAGACCTAAGCTACCAACAAATTGTTTGAAACAGGCAAAAAATATGCAGCACATTAAAAATCTTTAAACAGCTTGACAGCTCTGAAATCACTGTGGGAGCCTAACAGTAGGGGATTATGTTTGAAAAATTTGGCTAATAAGCAGAATATATATAAGAAAGGTTTTTCAATTTGCTAAAATGAAAAATACATCTCTCTCTCTCATGTATCAAAATTTTCCTAAGTTCATTGCATAAAAGAACTTCGCTTAGTGATACTAGCTGTAGCATATCAGCAACTTTTTTGTACCATCTCATACAGTTGTACAGTGGTGTTTAAGAGAAGTATTTTCTTCTTATTTCTGACTAGTATATACTTGTCTATTTAGAGTTTAGAATTTGAAGTATTTCTTCATATATTAGGAAAATAATAATCAAAGCTCATAGCCCTTCCCAAGCATAAAGTCCCCTTCCACCAAGGATATGTTCTTAGGGAACACCAAGTCAAAATGAATTTTTAGTACTCTTATAGAGGCTGTTTTTCATTATTCCTGAGTACTGCGTATGCAATTTGAATATCGTATGCATTCATACAAGGAAACTATATCCTACTATTATGGCTTTCTTCTACACTTCCATTACTTCCATGTCTAATCTCCATGGTCATCCCCAATGATTTTCTTTTTTTCTTTTTTCTTTTCTTTTTTTCTTTTTTCTTTTCTTTTTTTTTTTTTTTTTGAATTTTTTATCTTGGTAATATTTCTCTTAGCTAAATGAAAAGGGAAACTTCTTGTCTCTGTTAATGTGTATCAGGATCTAAATCCTTCATTGCTGATGCAAAACGGCATTTCGTTTTTCTTATTTGTTCCACCTCAGTAAATCTGCCTGCCCAGACCTCACGTTTTGATTTAATTTAATGCCTGCAAGATAAACCCTGTCGTTTGTAATAATTTGTAAACATTCAGCTTTAAAATGATCCAATCTGTCCTGCAGCCCTGTAAAGTATCTGCTAAACATTTTGCTGGAGCTCTGCTCATGGTGTTCTCCTCTGATAAGAGCTGCTGATATGTAATACAAAGCTGACTTATTTCTTATCTCCATCATCAGCATGGGGAGTGTTCAATTCCCAATTAAAAAAATGGGGCAGCAGCCACTCATCTGGGTGCAGAGCAGCAAACGACTGATAAACACGAACGCGACAGCTGGGCAATACTGCGGCCTGGAACAGGCAGGGGAGCTCGGGGAGAAAAGAAACCCTATTAAAATACAAAACTGGGAACTCACCTACGACTTAGCGAACTTTAGAAACGTGAACAGGATTAAGCGTTTGCGTTTATCACGCAGCAGATACTCGTAAAGCACAGTCACTCGCGTAAATTGTCTCAAGGATGTGGTGGCCTTCCGCATTGCTGCAGGTATGGGAAACATAAACCAGTGCCCCCACGGTTCAGGTCCGACGCACTACGAGATGCTCTAACTCTTGCTGCTCATCCTACAATCCGCACCACCCCCCCAAAAACAAACAAACAAACAAACAAAAAAAAAAAAAAAAAAAAAACCCAAAAAAACCTCCACCTCTTAGTGGAACAGTGCATAAGCTAATAGTTCAGTGCAGGCACTTTGTCCAGATCTTAGCAGAGCAAAAGCGCCTGCGTATGAACCTGAACATCCGAAGGGAAATGCTCAGGATCTTGTCCTGTTCAGCATTCATTTTTGGTTAACGCAGTAAGCCGGAGGGCCTGGGAGAGAGCAACAGGCACGTCCCCCAGCCCCCCCCCCCCCGACTTTGCTCTGCTGCATCTCCTCTGCCTTTGCCCTTCGCTTCTGGAAGGAAGAGGAGAAATACTTCAGGACAGCTCTTGAGCTGCTTCAGGCTGTCACGGTCGCCTTCCTGGCTCCGGATCCGGGATGCTTTTATAGAGGACGATTATTACACTAAGCTCAGGTGCAATTTTGGAGGAAGCAAATGTTACAAGCCTAGCAAGCAGGCAAGTCATAGCGACGAGGAGATCCAGGCCGGGCAGTGAAAAAACAGACTTTTTGAAGGGGCCAGCTGCCATTTTATGTACCCAGACAAAGCAGCAACGTTGCCCAGGAAGTTTCTTCACGTAGGGAAAAAGCCCATTTTTCCTCCGTGAAAGCTGCCACTGCAGAGCCCTTCCAAAGGATCCTACCATTTCCTTGGGCCCATCCAAAAACCAGACAGGCCTGGAAATGCTTAGGGCTGCTGAAAATCTGTCGCCTTTCCCCAGGGAACGAACCTGGACGTGCCTCCTACAGGCACCCCACCACCTCACAGCAGGCCCTCTGCCCACGGGTCTGGATTTGCTACTGAAAATAATGCAAAATCGAGTGTTTCAGCTTTCCACATTTCTAATGGGCTGGGAAATGTATTTTGGAATTTGAATGGAAACAGAGACCCTGACGTGAGAGGCCATGTGTTACAGTAAGAAATTAAGGAACTGTCAGGAGCAGCGTGCTGCAGACGCACATCCATGCGACATGTCCAAAGGATAAAATTATCACAGGAAAGCCAGGAAACTGCGGTGCAATTAAACTCTGAAGTTCCCCTCTTTGCTTGCTATGAAAATAATAGATCAACCACCTTGTCTTGGATAACAGATTTACTGCTCTGGATATTCACTACATATTGCGCTTTCATCCTTGCCAAATAAAAAGGGAAACTATAAACTCATGACAAATACGCTCAGGAACTCCTCTCGTTTTGCACAGCTGCTAACGCATACGAATAACTTTGTTTATTGTTCACTGTACATTAATTTTATCAGTTTAAAAGATACTCACCAAACAGAAGGAAAAAAAAAGTAATTTTAAAGAGATCTAAGAGATCTAAGGGATCAAGGTGGTTTTAAAATCAAAGTATTTAGGACATTTTGCACATTAATTACTCAAAATCTGCAGTGAGGTGGGTTATTGCCTACATGTACTAATGGCTTTCAGAGTTTAATCTCTCATCAGTGGAACTCCTTTTGCAAAATCCTCACGGGATTATGTAGTGCTATGTCTAATCACTTCACAAATTTCATTTATTTGAAACTGAAGCTATCTTTGAATTATACAAAGCAGGTAGGAAGAATCAGTTTCAAAGCAGGAAAACAAAATCTGGTCCTGGACATTTTCATTATGTACATATTTGCACAACCCGAAAATAAACAAAACAGTGCTTACTGAAACACATTAGCGGCAGATACCTACAAGCTGCTCAAATTGCTTATAAATGATACACAACAGGTTTGAAGATGAACCACGAATCATGTAAAAAGGCAGGAGATATTTTAATAATTTCGCTACTGCTGTATAATTTAACCAAGATTATTGTTACGATTTGTACAACAGCCTGCTACACAAAAGAGCCTCGGTTATTTGAGGCTCTATTTGAGGCATAAATTATATGATGCAGCAACAAAACAGTCCTCTGGTAGCTGAATTTACTCGCAGAGGTTCAGCACCCCAGACCAAATAAATCACCTGAAATGCTGGGATTAATGAAGTACCTCTCCTCCCGCACTGCCATTTTCTTAACTCAGAGCAGTTAGCATGGAATTGTTTTCCCCATTAAGGAGCAATTCTGGATGATTAGCATATCCTGAAGCCTAATGTTGCGAAACTCATTGGATTATTCTCCTTTATCACAGCACAGGCAGACCTCTCCATAAACAACATGCCAGACAAAAATGGAGAAAATGAAGAGAGAATTAAAATTAAGAGGAGCATTTGGCAACATGCTAACTACACGCAGGTTGTGCGATATTATCATCTATCATACGCTGTTATAACCTAGGGCTCCCACACTGCCTTGCAAAGCTCTGTTACATAGCCAGTCTCAATGAAAATATCACATCGTGGCTCTGAAAAGGACACGGAGGCACACACACACACACACACACACACAATCTCTAAGCCCAATTTACCAAAAATCTATCAAAGGTGCAGCAATAATAAAGCTTCTTTGGCAAAAAGGTCATATCTGGTATGGCTAGGAAAGGCTCAGAGCAAACATACGCATACAGGCAGAAAGATTGCTGCTCTATTAATTTGTTGTCAAAGCTGCACAGCACAGGATCCCTGCAAGCTAGAAGATGCAGTAATGATTGTTTAAGAGCTGTTCTAAAAAGTGACAAAACTGGCCTAAACCTCTTTAAGCACCCTCAATGAAAAGATTTAAACAGGCTATTGTTAGACCCCTGGGTACCTTTTTTCTCTTGGCTTTGTTCTGCATTTTCCTCCGCTGCAGTTTCCATGGCTGGCTTCATACCATCCACCAAAAATGCTTTCCCCCCCGCCCCCCCCAGCAAGCACTTTGCCTCTTTGCCTCCTTTCTTACTCCCTTCCGTCTCTTATTTACAGCTGCAGTGATTGAGCGGCTCTGTTCTTCACTACAGTGGATTACAGTCCTTTCCAAAATGCAAAAAGTCTTGTCAGCTTCAATTTCGCTCTGCTTACTGGTCCACAAAGATCCGTGCCAGGAAACGTTCAGCCGTACGTCACCACGGACCCCAGTTATAAAACGAGCCGATCTGTGGTCGATTGTGTCCCAACTTCGCGCGCCGCCGCCGCCGCCGCCGGGAGCGGAATCACCGGCGAGCCGCCCCCTTTCCCCTCGCCCCTTTTCTCCGGAGGCTCCCGACGAATGCTAATCAACCCTCCCGATCCGCGCCGCCGCCGGGAGGGGCGATGCGAGGGAAAGGAGCCCCCCGAGCCGCCGCGTGGCTCGGCCTCGCGGCAGCCCCCCGCGCGCCGTCTCCCGGGAGGGCGCGCGTCGGCGCGCTTTCCCGTGGGACCTTATCGTTACGCTTCGCATCTTGATTTAGTCCGTACGCCCTCTGCTCTCCCAAGCAACTGAGGGGAGGCGCCGGGGCCGCTCTGTTTATTTGCTCCCTTTGCGGAGCTAAGTTACGCTCGCGCAGGGCAAAAGCCCATATGAAAGCAGCAAGAAAAGTAAATGTGGGCATCTATAGGGAAAATATAAATTCTCTCTCTTACTAGGACATATCACAAGGGGGCGGCGGGGGGCGGGGGGGAATCCAAGCAAGCAGAAAGGAAACAAGCCCAAGTGATCTGAAATGCACGTGCAACACTTTGAAACACAAAATGGTTAAGAAAACACAGTTTGGATTTTTAAAAGTGTGCCTGCCACTGGAGACCTAAGCCAGTGTTTAAAAATGATTGCATAGCGACTGTTAAACACGTCTGATCACCGCTCGAAATCCAGACAGCCTTCAGCACAATCTAAAAGGTTTTTCTGAGCTGTCCCTGCAGGCAGCCAAACCCGGACGTGCCTCTCCTGCACAGCGCGCAGCGACGTCAGGTGTCCCCGAGTCAGCTCTGAGCAGCCCTGTACCACAGAGCCACCAAGCAGGATGACACCGTACAGAGGTGTTATTTACCTTCCAAAACCCACACTGACTGACATACCTGGGGGTACTGCACTGGGGCTCATCAACCTTGCCTGTTGCTGTGGGTGTCGCAGTGGCCTCGGTGTGCAGACATGCCCAAGGAGAACCCTTTTTTGCATGGCGGATGATGGAGCAACTACCTGGAAAAATGGATTTAGCAATCTGGCAGGTTTCACTGCCCTAACTACTGTAGCTGATTTTGCAGATATCAAAGATGCCTAGTGGGGATTCAACAAACACTGAAGATCTTAAAACCTGCACGCTCCATCTTTCATACAATGGCACCAACCAGGAGAACGCAAAGATAAAAGCAGATTTGTAGCTGCAACGCAGCCTTTTCTGGTTACAGCTACTACACCCATGATTTAGTTGTGTAATTTATTTCTATAGGTGTCTGATGAAAAGCACCACAAAACCCAAATCCTACTTCTTAAAGTTCCCTTTGCTTGCAAGAAATCAGTACCTGAATTTCAGTTTTACTTCTCTTACCATGGTCACCACAGCAGTGTTTGAGCAGTACTGCCTGCAGCAAAGTAACAAACGTATCATGCTCCAGCTTCACTGGGAAGAGGTCTTGGACTCCTCACTGATCCTAAGGTTTCATATCACAGCATGAGGTTAAGCTCACTCCTAAAAAGCTTTCTTAAAGGCCAGGACAAAGCCTGCAGTTGAAACTCCCACCACACCAGACTTTATACAGGCAGGAGGAAGTCAATTTGCAGAGGAGATGAAGCTTCCTCAGGAACCAGCGTGAGGCAGTGGATCAGGCTGCTGCAGCTGATCGAATCAGCAGCACCAGCAGAAACCTCAGCACTCAGGCGTAAGGCGTATTTCTCCAAGCTGCTGTGTCTCCAGCGCAGACACAGCAGCCTATCTACATATTAAAATCCCTGCTTAAACAAGATCTGGTACTGAAAAGATGATTCTCCTTCAAGGAAGAGGCTGAAAACTGAAATCATAGGTGATGTGTTCGTCATATTGTTTTATGCATTGCTAAAATGACCTCAAGCCTGCAGTCAGAAAGGAAAGAGAACTTCTTTAGATTTAGGGTAACGGTTATGTAAAGAAAATCTTCTCTAAAGAGTGTTTTTTGCATGTAACATTGATAAAATTGAAAATACATAGTAAACACCCTACTTGCTGCAGCTCTCACAAATTTTAGCCATTGGTCAAAACGGTTGATTATTTTTGACATTAAAGTTCTGCAAGACTCTTGGAACTTCTCATAATTCTGTCAGCATTTCTACTCACTGCTGTGATAGTCTATACCTTAGGTTAATTTTCTTAATGATTTTTGCTTACTTTGAAAAGGTCTAGAAGTTTAAAAGCTTGAAATCTCATTTACCACTATGCAAAGTACAGAAAGCCTATTCAGAAACTAATCCAAGATGGTATAATATTAATAGATTTATTAATATAAATATATAGAAAATACAAACATCATCTGGAACTTCCTTTCTTTTATGTAAAAATATATTCAGAGCCTTTTGTTATAAATTGTTCTCAGAGCAAACCCACTAAAGAACCACTCCACTCTGTTTCAGCAAGACCCACTCATTCAAATGACTGTATATTTTCCTGGTTGATTTTGTTAGGTGGGCTCAGGATTTTAGAGCAGATGTTTGATTAACACAAAACTAACGGGGGTGGGGATGGGGGAATGACTTTCTCCTAGGATAACCTCCTCCCCATGCAGCCAGTGACAAAATAAGTATACAATACCATAAGAAAGCATTAACTGCACACAAACTTGACCTGAAGACTTTAGAAGCCATCGATCTAAACTATTCAAAAGCATTCATTCTACCTACTAAATCATCCTCTAAAAGCTTTAAGTGATGCGTGAGAGTGAAGTTCTCCCCTGCTTCTCACTGCTTTCCAGACTGCTGGAAAATATGATGTGTTTTAAGTAGCTACTCATTGTCTTAAATCATTTCTTAACCTTCCACCTCTGTCCCATCATTAATAAGCATGGCAGATAGAATAAACTATACACCATTTCTTCACATGCTCTGCCAGTGCTGTTCTTGAGCACCTAGTATAGATCTCAGCCAGCACGTTATCTCCTCCAACACTGCCTTTCTTAATCAGATTTATTTAATTATCCTTTTCATAAAATGTGATGAATCAGAGAGACATCAGATCTATGCCTACAACAATATGGCAAAAGATAATGCCACAAAGTCAGAAGTAATTCTGTAATTATTCTATTGTCTTTTTAAAATACTGGAAATATATTTTAAATTGAAAAAAAAAAACTATTCAAAGATTGATATTTAACAAAATCTGTTGTATAGATCAGGCTGATTCAGATAAGCAAGGACCAGGGAAGATGGCTAGTTACTTGTCAGAAGTTCAGTCCACTGCTCTATTTGCAGCTCAAAATAAAAATGAAAATGAGGAGTGGGGCTGAGAAGTGAGGGATTCTGCTGTGAAAACACAGCTCTAAGCCCATGGCCAAACCCCAGGAAGAAAAGCAATGGAGCAGAGTATGTGAGGGCATGGCAGACCAAGTGATATTCATTGCAAAATAGATTTTTAAAAGGATTTTTAAATCTATTTTATCTAGCTTTTAAAAATATTTAATTATTTTTCTCAGTCAAGTAAAGTATTTAAATTGCACAAGTTAATAAAGTTATTAAAAATCCAATTCTATTCATGTGCCCATTTGGTTTGAACCACCTGTCTTTAATGACATTGAATCCAGTTTATGTTCCTGAAGGCTAAGGAGCTCTGTCTTAAGTTATAGAAAATTCTTTAGAAGCTTTAAAGAGAAGAATACACTTTGCTATTTCTACAAAGTCTTCATAGAGCTGTAATAAAGAAGGTTCTCACATAGTTCAAGAAGAATTTTAGATTATCCTATCAAATTTGAATCTTTGAAGGTAAAATTCAGAGACTATCTTTCAAATAAGATTGACATATATTCCAAACAATTAATTTTAAGGAGAGCTTATAGCATACATTTTTAAAGAAATTTCAAGAAAATGAACTTGCAGTACATGCAGCTACTTGGTGTGTCTCAACATAACGACTTATGTTTAGATCAGGTTTAGACCAGTAACCTAGATGTGAATAAAAATTCTCAAATTTTGCTTATACAAAAGCAGGGAAATTTTTAATATGGATAAATTCAAAGCATGACAACATTTTTTCAGTTGTGCAGTGGTTATGTACCTGTGAAATGTTTTTTTAAAAAAGCATGCCCTATTCTTTCAGAAATACGAAATTGCTTGGAAAATGAAATCATAGTAATAACCTCATGAATGAATAATAGTAGAAAAACTGCACTTTTAACACAATACAATAAAAATGATGAGTGCACATTTTATTTAGAGATCTCAACCTTAGCTTCCTCTGCAAAGGGCAAAACTAAAGGCTTCAACGTGGATAGTATTATCTCTGCAACCAAAGGAAATCACTGACTGAGCTGATGTAGGTAGTTCAGGAAGGTGAGCAGGCCTTAACTGTGTAAAGATGCCAGTCCTAGGACCTTCTTAATAAAGCCATGTCACGATAGCCATGACTGCTGCCGACATAAATGCCTGGGTGCATGCAGGCAGCAAAATAGACATCTTCCATTTGTTAGGTTTCATACGTTTCCCTGCTTGGCCTGCTAGATTCTAGTTGGACCCCAGTGCAATAGCCCATTGCAAGTTTTGTTGTTGGTGGTGGTGTTTTTTCTTTCTTTCTTTTTTTTTTTTTTTTTAAAAAAAAAACTTCTGTGAAAAGGACAAATAGATATTAAGTATTTTCTAAGAACTTCTTGCATAGGCATAATGTTTATTCTCAGTGAAAGAACAGTTGAAGAAATAGCTCATATCTTGGACCAAACACTGCTGCCTTTACACATCTGAGGTTCATGTTAAACTGAAAAAAAAAAAAAAAAAAGAAAAAGAAAAACAATCATTTTCAGGCACAGGTACCTATGTTCATATTTATGTTCCTACTGGCAGGTCACTTGCAAAAGCCACATTCTGGAGGACCTAATACAGACTGAAAAAACAAAATGAGAGCCAAACCAAGGACTCCAAAAGTTTAGTGAAGACACTCTCTTGCTCTCAACCTAATGAAATATTCCTAAAATAGCAAAACTATAAGCATACATATCTTCACAGGAAAAGTCTGGGTAATTGGCTTCACATAATGAGAAAATAGTTTTGGCCACTGGAAAGAATCATAAGCAATAAATAATCTGAATCCAGAACATATGTGGATAGCTAACCTTTATTTGGAACATAAAGAGGGGGGAAAAAAGTTACAAGAATGAATAGATGCTTTTATATGGGCTGTTCAGTAGTTAAGCCTCTGAGTCTCATCAAGTCTTATTCTCCAAAAAGTATTAAATGGCAGAGATGTGAAAGCTACCAAAGAAAATAGTCCAAAAAGCTATAATCAAAGTCACAACGAAAGCAAAAGTTAGTGATCTTTTTAAGCAGCTGAGAGGTCCAGTTGAACTTAAGAAATGCAGTCAACAGCACGGAAATAATTAACAAAATATCTTAGATATTATCTCTATTTCCTACGTGATGGCTTTAGTAAGGGACTTTGAGGAGTAAGAGCTGGGGGCATTATTTAAAGGATAGATATGACAGACAGAACAAAGGAATGCCAAATAATCATGCTGAAGACTTATGAGGAAAAGCTATAAAAATGAAAATAAAGTAGGCTGCATTTAAAACTGACATGGAAGTAACATCACCTCTTGTTTCACTCCAGAATGACCACTCCTGGATTAGCACCATGTTCTTGGCATTCTCAGCCAGAAGCAAGCTTACAAATTGGAGGCCATTCATACTACAGCTAAAAGAGCATGAGAGAATACGGCAATATTAAAAAAAAAAAAAAAAAAAAAAAAAATCAGAGAAAGGAGGAACAACCTCCAAACATTTACAGAACATAAATAAATATCAAGGAGGAAAAAAACACTTTAATATAATAAAAAGAGGATGTAGTTGAAAGGGAAAATTCCAACTAAATCTTAGGCAAACTTCCTGACATCAAACAAGCCTCTAAAGGAAGTAGAAAAATCTTCTCTCCTATGGGACTTTTAAAGCCAATAGACAAAAATACAATGGATATTCTGGAGAGAAGACAGATTCTGGCAGAACGTACTGCTTGCTGTAATAGGACTTCAAATTGTATTAAATGTTGAACAGTTACTACTCACAGTCACTCATCCTTTGTCTGCAGAACACTTCAGTACAGCTAATGAAAACAAAGGCAATCACATCCTTACATTTACACATTGACAAAGTTTAGCAGAGACCTTCTTGGAATGACAGAAAATAGGGAAAAACAAATCTCCAGAAACCCCAGCATCTCCACCTGAAGTAGCTTTCATTCAACAAGCAACACACAAGATGCCAGCCTTGATGGTCGTCTTCAGCTTCTACTTCAGCTTAACTCATAAGATGTTCTATGGCAGTATTTAGTTTCCTATAACTGCAACAGATGGCCAATTTTAAATGCATTAAAATCAAAATTATACAGCAATAAAAGGCTTTGAGTTATCCAAACATATATGTTTTCTGTCCATGCAACTGTAATATTCTCACATACGTGACTAATGTATGATGCTCTTCAACAGTGCTTCCAACACAGACACACTCCTTCGTCATTTTAAGGGTTAGGGTACAGATTTGGCACATACACCATCCTTTTTGCGCTCTATGACATCTTTGCAACAGAGATGGTCAACTCTTTCATTGATCTCTCCATCCCTCTGCTTGGAGTGAAGCATTCAGCAGTAAGAATGCTGGCTGCAGTGCAGCAGGACACTGACAAGCTGAAGGTCCTTTGCCATCCTTCCCTAAATCCTGCAGTTACAAACAAGCCAACATGCTTAGCTTGCCCAAGGCTACTGCCATCTCAGGAGACTACCATGTATTCCTAAATACTTGAACATACTGAAAGAGCATCCTAGATATTTATGTAACATTTGCTATCAAATCTACATGTGTACCGCCTGTACTTACAGAACTTCAGAGTTATTTCTACTGAAATTTTAGGAGACAGCAATGGTATTGTACTCCTGCTGATCAGGCTGCTTGTCTTCAAAGTACAGGAGGGTTTGAGATGGGATGAGAATTGGGAGGCTACTTGCTGAATTTTATATACCCATATATATATATATATATATATATGTCTCCAAACCTCAGTGAGTTCAGCTTTGACATAAACTTATTCTTCTATTCCACAAAGTGGAATTTAAGCAGATAATCCCATATTAACTTTACATCCAGCTCTGATTTTGAAAATTGCCCTCCCACTCTTTGCATAGACTTCACCATCCCACCTACAATCTCTCATCTATTCAGTGCTCGTTTTGTTCTTCAGTCTTGGCTTCAGTCCAGTCTTTTCACAACGTGTGAAAAAAGCAGGGCGATATAAAGAAGTATAAAACCTTACTGCTCCTCCAAAAGCGACCGGAGGTGCTCATTATAAAACAGTATCCCACACTGGAGGGATGTGAGAAGACAGAGGTGAAAATACCTCTTGAGTCTCCTGAGGGAGATCATGCATATTTCACATATATACATACACACCCCCCAACATGTCTGTATATGAAGAAAACATATATATGTATATACATACTTATATGTATGCAGAAAACACAATGTATACAATTGTATACATATTCTAGTGAGTAGATAACCTAATCAGTTTCATCAGAACCACAACAGAATAAAAATTAATTTACAGCACCATATAATAACTATTATTTGACAGTGAAAGCATAAACAAACACATCACAGTGTCACAGCCTCTTCCAGCTGCAAATTTCAGAGCACTGAGGGAGCTCTCCTACAACTCCCACAGAGCACAGCTTTACTCATGTCATTTCACAGATGGAGGAGGAGAGGCAGAGAACTGAGTTATCCCCAGCAGCGCAGGAATTAACAAAGGATACAGAGAAGGCAGAATTACTGAATGCCTTCTTTGCTTCAGTCTTCACTGCTAAGGGCAGCCCTCAAGAATCCCAGAGCCTGGAGGCAAGGGAGAAAGTCTGGAGAAGGGAATGTTGAGGAGGATAGGATTAGAGATCTTCTGGGCAAGCTTGATGTTCACAAATCCATAGGCCCTGATGGGATACACCCACAGGTACTGAGGGAGCTGGCGGATGTTGTTGCCAGGCCACTCTCCATCATCTTTGAAAGCTGATGGAGAACTGGAGAGATGCCTGAGGACTGGAAGAAAGCTAGTGTCACTCTAGTCTTCAAAGAGGTCAAAAAGGAGGACCCAGGAAATGACAAATCAGTCAGCCTCACCTCCATCTCTGGAAAGGTGAAGGGATAGCTCATGCTGGATGTCATCTCCAGGCATATAGAGGAAAAGAAGGTGATCAGGAGTAGTCAGCATGGATTCATGAAGGGGAAATCCTGCTTAACCAATCTGATAACCTTCTATGATGGAATGACTGGCTGGGTAGGTGAGGGGAGAGCAGTGGATGTGTGTACCTTGACTTCAGCAAGGCTTTCCACTCTGTCTCCCATAACATCCTCCTACATAAGCTCAGGAAGTGTGGGTTAAGTGAGTGGACAGTGAGGTGGATTGAGAACTGGCTGAAAAGCAGAGCTCAGAGGGTTGTCATCAGTGACATGGAGTCTAGCTGGAGGTCTGTAGCTAGCAACATCCCCCAGAGGTCAGTCCTGGGTCTAGTCTTGTTTAACTTATTCATCAATGACCTGGATGAAGGGACAGAGTGCATCCTCAGCAAGTTTGCTGATGATACCAAACTGGGAGAAGTGGCTGATACACCAAGAAGGTTGTGCTGGCATTCAGAGAGACATGGACAGGCTGGAGAGGAAGCTCAAGAAGTTCAACAAAGGCAAGTGCAGGGTCCTGCACCTGGGGAGGAGTAACCCTATGCACCAGTACCGGCTGGAAACTGACCTGCTGGAAAGCAGCTCTGCAGAGAAGGACCTGGGAGTGCTGCTGGATGACAAATTGACCATGAGCCAGCAATATGCCCTTGTAGCCAAGAAGGTCAATAGTATCCTGGGGTGCATTAGGAAGAGTGTTGCCAGCAGGTCAAGGGAGGTGATCCTTGTCCTTTCTCTACTCAGTCTCAGCAAGGCCACATCTGGAGGACTGTGTCCAGTTCTGGGCTCCCCAGTACAAGAGAGACATGGAGTTACTGAGAGAGTCCAGCGTAAGGCTACCAAGTTGATCAGAGGGCTGGAGCATCTGCCCTATGAGGAACGGCTGCAAGAGCTGGGCCTCTTTAGCCTGGGGAAGACTGAGACATCTTATCAATGTGTATAAATATCTGAAGGGAGGGTGTCAAGGCAATGGGGACAAACTCTTTTCAGTTGTAGCGTGTGACAGGACAAGAGGCAATGGCACAAACTGAACAACAGGAAGTTCCGCCTGAACGTGAGGTCGAATTTCTTCCCTGTGAGAGTGATGGAGCACTGGACCAGGTTGCCCAGAGAGGTTGTGGAGTCTCCTTCTCTGGAGATCTTCAAGGCCCGCCTGGATGCAACCCTGTCTAACATACTCTAGGTAACTCTGCTTGAGCAGGGAGGTTGGACTAGATGATCTCCAGAGGTCTCTTCCAACCTCAACCATTCTGTGATTCTGTGAATTCTCCGGTGTAGCTAAACCATGTAGTGAGCACTGCTCCACAAGCCCAGCTATCTGCTCACTTAGCCATTGCAGGGTGAAAGGCTCGCCCGGCATTAGTCTCAGATGTCAACAGGTCTGGCATCCTCTCATGGATTACCTGCCTATTCTGTGTCAGTGTTTTAGAAAAGCCTACCTAACCTGGCAGTAAAATGTTGACGTAAAGAAAGCATTAAAATAACAATTGGTACAAGGTACTGAAATTCAGTGTTTAAAGTCTTAACAGTTTGTAAGTGACTTACTGTAACTGTTTCACTGTTACAGAACATACTGTTTTCAATGTAATTAAACTCTACTTTGGGAAAGACCCTCGCCTGGTTCTGCCAGCTGCGGCCTGCCTGTTGAACTGCAAGCGTATTTGCTGTTCGCATACAAGGCACTAGTCATGAAATCCTCAGTTCAGACAGTAACTAGAGGGCTCCCAATTAATGACTGTATTCTTTGCAAGCACAGATAGCCTCATTAGGAAAGCGGCAGGACACTAACAAGTTCCACTTTGAGGGTGTCCAATTAACTCATCTACTAAATATGTGCAGGCAACTTCAACTAGCATAGCTTTTCCAATTCCCCTCTGTCTCGTTGCACCAGTTGGGATCCTGGTGGTGTATAAAGTAATGGTTCTTTCTGCGCTTTACAATGCCTTTGAGAACACCCTTTGCGGACAACAAACAACGGCCACTGAAGTGTTTAAGGGGTCTTTCACTTACACACATAAAAAGTTAAGTGCGCACTTGGGAAGTTCAACATAATTAACCCCCCTCACTACCACCTTTTACCTTATAAACAGTGAATGACTTAACCTGGCACTAACATGTTTGGAGCTCTGTCTGGATCGTGTCATGCCTACATTTTGCTATACCTCATGAACGGGTGATCCCGCATACACAACAAGCTCCAGGACAAAAGCGCTATAGGGTGAGTTAAGGACAAAGTAGCAGCTTTCAGTCTGAATTCCCACATAGGCTGTCAAGTAAAATCGCTTGCTGCGGCAGGATTTCGCCAGCACGCACTTCCAACACTGTGTCCCATCTATTATTTTTATTTATTTTTTTTAAAGCATCCTGAACTTGGAGCCTTTGAGTCATTTGGTTGGAAAGGCCATTCTGCAGCCCATCAATTTGCAGGAACAGAGGAACGGTTTTGAAGTTCAGCACAAAGAAGGGCTTTCACAAAGGCAAGTGCCAGCCCACGACGGCCAGGCTCCCTCTCCAGCCAGCAGAGGAGTGGCTTCTCCAAGGAGTGAGCCGCAGGGCTCCCAGCCTTTGCAGTGGTCCCGAGGGAAGTCGGTGTCCTCTGACACACGGTGGGCTGCGGTGCGGCATGCCGGCTGGGGAACCCCATCCCACCAGGGCCAGCCCTGCCGAAAACCACCCTGCCTGTCTTTTGCGTGCATCTTCCCTGACACAACCTCATTACATGCCCTTTCTTTAATTTCTTTGCAAACACGGCACGCACTTGTTTCAAACAGCTAAAAGCCATGTCTGCACTTCGGCATGAGTCAGAGTGAAGTTCATTTAGCATGCACTTTTCTTGATCTCTTCCTTGGATGAGTTTCATTCCCATCGCATTTATTTTTGTTCTCTATATTTAGGTACATTTGTAACCCTCTCTCTTGCACTTGGAACTTCCCAAGACTAAACACTCAGCATTATCCCTATGTGTTTGCTTAGGACACCCACGCATTCACTATTTAAAATGGCACTGGGCATTTTTGCTCTCTGTAAAATGCAGTAATACTCTCTGCAGTAATACTGCAGGCACATCTTGTTTTTCTCTATCACTACTCCTGATTCCGGAAGTATCACCATCTGCTCCCTGATTCTCAACCATTTAGAGAGGAAGCGAAAGGAGCTAACAGATTAGGGAAAAGGAAAGGGGATGGGTATATGCGAAAAAAATGGAGGAAAAGCAACATCCAAATCTTGGCTAAGATTCTCTGTTTGGTCTATAGCAAAGGGCTGTATCTCTGTATCAAAAAATATGTCCTAGGCCAAGCCTGCTCGCTGGCCTGGAGGTGGTCAGAGGTGCATTGCTCAACTCAATGACAGAGATCTCGTCATTACACATCACAAACTTGCCCACAGTTTACAGAAAAAGATCCTCTGAACTTCTCAAGCCTGAGCAAAATCAACTAATTCAATTTGCCTGTTCACCAGTTTATTAGTATAAATAAGCAACTGAAGAGCAATCGTTGCTTTAGAAGTATTTTTAAACACTTAATTCCAGTTATGGTTCTCAGAAATAATTTAAACTAATTGCATCTTCGACAAGCTTCGACTGCAACACGTACTTCTATTGCATACGAAACATCACCAGATTGCAAATGCAATCAAAAGCGCATTTACTTAGTTTAATTTGCCATTAGTATACTGCAGGTTTATAGAGTCAAACAACTAGTACTATAATCTCATTCTCTTTTCAAACCATTTCTAAGCAAATGTCATACAACATCATCAGAACCTTTAGCTCATTTAATTCCCATTCTCTACAATAAAACAAAACTAGGACAAATGAAAAGGAAAACAGAAAATGTACTTTTCCTGGGTAAATAAGAGAGTCGAGTATCTCCCCAGTACCAGACCAACAGGATCATCTGCCTACAAAAAAAATCTAGTGCAATTCGAAGATTTTTTAGTAGCTTTAAGGAGGAGGAAAAAAGGTAGTTTTTTTACGTATATAGCATGCAGTATTGAAGAGTAGTGCTTACAGATGTTTAACACACACCAAACACTGATGATGTATTCAATTATTTCAGCTTATCAGCATATAAATAAGTTGTAGTAGGCTAAGTAACATTTCACAGATTCCCTTGTATTTGATAATGGGGGAAAAAAAAAAAAAAAAAGATAAAAGAAAAAAGAAATGGGGCAACAGAACCTCTTTCCCGAGCTGAAAGCTTCCCTTTATTCTCTTTATTCCGGGAGCTCAGTGCTCTGCAGCCGCTCCCATCCCCGCCCTGCGAGCGCTAGCAACTTGCAAAAGCAAGCGCTGCAGGCTTTAATCAGGAAAAATCAGTTATTTTACCTTAACCTACGTGCCGAGCTTTTTTCCCTAGGACTAAGCTAATGGAAGGCAACTGCCTACGCTAGGGGCCCGCGGATCTCGACGACCCGGCTGCCGAAGGGGTGACACGGAGCCCCGCCAGCCGCCCCCGGTCCTCCCGGCCTCTCCACGCTCCCCCCTTTAATCACCGTTCATATCTCTGCTAGGACACGAGCGAAAGGGCTTCCCGAAAGGGAAATGTGCTTCGGATTAGCATCTTTTCCCCTCCATACAACAGAGGCATTAAGCTGCCGCGTTTTGAAAGCCTAAACAAAAGCAGCCGGGCTGCTTTTAGCAGCGCTGTTTGAAGTTTAATTATCTCTCTGTTTGCGGGCGTATTTAACAAATTTGCACTCGCTCTAAAAAGAGGGAAGTGCAACAGATAAAAATCTTTTTAGCAAATGATATCACCCGATACGGTTCAGACTTGGGAAAAGGCGCCCTTTCAGCGTGGCGAAGAGCAACGTTTTATCCGTCCGCTGTTTTCACTGAGCCACACGCGCAAGCCCACCCCTAGGTGAGTCTGTCTGGCCTCCCCGGAGAGCTTGCACGGAAGGGAGCTCCCCTGTCCTCAAGGGTTTCAAAACTGAAGGGCATCGGCAGCACCAAAGGAAGGCTGCTGAAAACAGCAATTTTCAATGAGAAACCAAACTGCTATATTGCAGGGAGAAACAAAGCAGCCTCAGCCCCAGCCCCCGTGATTATCCATTGCTTTAGCTGGGGGGTTCTGAACCTGCATCTCAGAAGTAGCCCCGTCACGAAACGGATTCAAAGTAGAAAGCGAATAGCTATTTACTGGGGAAAGGAGGGCAGGGGGAGGGAAGGAGATGGAAATGGTACTAATTCAGTACAGGCAGGAGAGAAGGGCATAGCGCTACTGTATTAAAACATCTTTGGGAAACCACTGCTAGGAGAACAAATCTACTTCAGCTCCGTGTTACTGGGCTGTAATTGCTCATTAGCACAGCAAGACCATGAGGCAGCTAGTCTTTGGCTTTCTCGGTAAGGAGGCATATCTGCCTTCATCCTCTCCTATGTTAAACAGAATTTTCTCTAAAAGGAAGACATCAGACTATCCCATCAAAGTTTCTATGAAGCTATCAAAAAAAAAAAAAATATATTTCCAAGGTGTTTATGTAATCTTCTATATGCAGCACAGCTAAGAACAAAAATCACACTCCTTAACAACATGGGATTACAGCAGAAAAACAGAATGCCAATGAGCTTGCAGGCAGCTCGGAAGTGAGGGGGATCCAAAAGCTGTACAGAAGAAAGACTACAAAGCCTGGGCTGCAGCCTTTAGGAGGAGTCTTGTAGGAGAAATGGCTACTTTGTTCAGACTCTTCTGCTCCGTTTCAGGAAATTTTCCTGAGGACCAAGATCCACCTGCTTTCCCTGTTTTGTTTCAGTAGCTATGCTCAATATCCTCAACAGTCTCTGCTGTGCAAGACTAAGTCACATCTTACCATGTGCCAACTGACGCCACATCACTATGTTCCCTCCCTTAGCGTGCCAGACTCACGGTTTTTGCAGTTCTGCATTACTTGGCAGAAGAGGTATTCATTTCAGTTCCTTGTTCCCATTAGAATCAAGGGATTCCCGGAGCAGACACAAGATCGTCTCTACAACGCAGTGACTGAGGTCTAACCACGGCCATATCTTTGCCTTTTGCCTACCATTTTTACCGAAGTGTCCTTTCTAGTGCCAAGAACCTACAGTCCAAGAATCAGCTCGCTGCTGACTCACATCTTCCTCTGATGCCTCGACTCAGCCCTTGGCAGAGGCCTTTATTCAGTCCTTAATGTATGGATTAGAGTAAAAAAGCACTCTGTGTGGGAGATAGATGAATTAAAGATCAAATGGAGATCAATCTTACCACTCTTACCAAAACTTCACTTTGGTAAATCCTTTGTGAGATGAGCCCTTTGGAAGGGTTTGATCAACAGGCAGGACAGTTTGGCACAGGAAATTCAGTGAACCACGGCTCTGTTTACGAGTGGCCGTACTTCCACGGCTGTGCCACACCAATTCTGTTCGGTCACAAAAAGGCAGTAAGAGAGGTACCTGCTCAGCAATAAGGTTATAGGTTTCTTGGCAACGGGGTTTGCCAACTAAAACCTTAGGAAAAATAATCTTAAAACTTGATTTTAGATCAAGAAAAGAGAAGGCTGAGGAAAAAGAAAAAAAAAACCCAACTCTCTACTGATGAAGACATCTTAAACCTCATCTGTGGAACTGCTCTTGGGATGGCTGAGGTAAAGAGAAAAGGCGAAAAGAAGCAGAGAAGAGTAAAACACTGCATTTATTACTGCAACTGCCTCCCCTCCACTCCCCAAATTTGACCACCGTACTTTACCAGATTTTTACTGAAAGCTGATTAAACTCAAAATCAGCTAAGGAAACCTTCTCAGATTCCAATTATTCTTCATATTCACTAGATGAAGACAAACTAAAAATACACAGCGCCCGCCCCCGCCCGCTGCGGCATTCTGGCGCAGAGCAGCACCCCACAAACAACAGCACCACTGTTCCTTTCTCGAGGCACCAGAACCCAGCACGCTGCATTCTCATGTGATGAGATGGGTTTCGCAAGTCGTATCACTACAGGATCTCCACAACTGAGCCATGACAGTGCTGCTAACAAAGGCTCCCTTGCTTTGTTCTTAGACTTCAACGGGTATGATATTCAGGCTACAATAAAACCATGATCATTATACTCATTTTTGCATAATGAGTCACTGTCTTTCTGAAACAAAACTATCTTTCACCTCCACATTGAATAAGTGCTATTAACTTTCCCAGTATCCCACCTACTGCCATTTTCTTCTCTGCAAAGTGAACTCGGAATGAGTTTCACAACAGGTTTTAGTGAGAACAGAAAGCAGAAGAAAAAGTTCAAGACATACTCTGCCTGCTCCCACAGGTAGAAATAGTTTCTGGCCTCTATCTTAACCTCAGACAAAACAAACCCCAAAATTATTGGCACTGAAACAGAGACTGACTTACTATGCAGAGGGGCAAGTCCCTCATGTCTCCTTTCCTGTCCTTTTAACTCAGTCTAACATATTTGACTTCCTGAATTGTTACTATTTTTACTGCTTTCTAAACACTTCACTGGCTTGTGCAGTCTATCTGAAGGTATCAAGCTAAGATAGAGGTGATTTTCAGTCTTTTCAGCATATGACTGAAATTTGCTCAAGTTTTTGCTTTAAATGCGAGAGTCTCAGTACCCATTCACACAGAGGTTAAAGCATCCCGAGCTCTCAAGGCTATCTTGGGACAGGCACAGGGCCCCAGAAAATAGAAGACTCCTTAAAGTCAAGGCTGGACAGCCTCAAACATCAAGTATCAAGGCCACATACTGACCACAAGCAAGCCCTGCTTGTGGGCGCTGCTGATATCCATAACTGCCCTGGCTTAGTTATGCTCATTACTGGTAAGAATTTCAGGCAGTGTGAGGCTAAGCACAACAGATTGCTTATTCATCTATGATTTTAGAAGAATTTAGAAGACTTGCCACTAAAATGCATGGAATATGCAGATGTAGTTTCAGCGTGACACATCTAAAGCAAAACCAGTCATACTGCGTGACCTTCTGTAGATTGGTTGAATTACACCTACATCCAGCAAGCTTGTCATAGCAACAGCACAAGGCTGTGGCGCACATCTACAGGAGGCTGCGAGGACTGCCCGGAGAGTGACTGCAAGTCAGCACACAGAGCAGAGCAAGGAAGAGCTTTTCCACATTACATCCTACGCAGGGCTGGCAGAGTTTGAGTGCAGTGCCTGGACTGAGGCTGTTACTCACCGCTACAGAAGTTTTCCACATGGCAAAGGATCATAGCCATAGGTCTCAGGCATGCTGCACAAGCTAATCCCAAACTAGAGAGGGGAGAAATATCCTCTTATAGTTTCCCCACAGAAATGTACCTCTGAAGCATGCAGCTCCAGAAATGGTCACGTGCTCATGTACTTAAAAACATACTAACCACTTTCTCTCCCAAAGCCATATTCCTCTTTCCTTCCCATCTATAATACCACATCACCATGGATGCTGACAAAAGTTCTTCTTTCTCCTATGTAGTTCAAAGTTCAATGCTTCTAAGCTCCATACAAAGCCAGTTATTCCACATACAGCAATCAAATCTGTGAAGTGATCTACAAAATTTAAGTCAAAGGTAATTCTCCCAGATTTTGAATCATCTGATGAACTGTTAGACATGCCAGTCCATTCTTGTAACTATTCTGCAAGACTTTTTTCTCAAGACACAAAATACCTACTAACAATATACAGAGTTCCAACTTTTAACCCCTACAAGTCAAAGCACTATTATGAATACCCCACGCAAATAAGCCCTTTGCAATCCCACAGTGGGGGTTGGGGATGGGGGGTGAGGGGGGAAAGCATATCTCAAGCTGAGCAAATAACCAGAACTGCAACATAAAGGGAAGACACAGAAACAACTATTTCCATCTTAAAATATTTGTAATTTCCACTACGCAATCTGCCACTTTTTTTCAAAAAGCCTTTGCTTCTCAGTGCAGATGTAAACCACAAACTCAGACATGAGGGGAAAAAAATTCCATTCCTTTATAATATGCATTATAGAGGGAATTTCTGACTCCATCTAACCTGGACCACATTTCAGCCTGAACTTTAACCTTCTGTTGCCATGCAAAATGTGCACATAGGGGAATGAGATTAGTGGAAAAAATCTGTTTATGTTTGGAAACATATCATTACAATTACAATATTGCAAAATAACTGATGTACATAAAATGAACTAACTGTGCCTTTCTGCTTCTTTAGATACTTTACAAATGTAGGAGAGGTGTATTTCACTTTCTATCATGTAAAATAGGCCAAAAAAATTGCCATCACAAACATTAAAATGACTCAGTTGACCTTTCACCACTGTGCCTAGATTCACAGCTGGACTTTCTAAATTACAAAGGTCAATTAAATGCAACAAATATCTTCAAATATACTAAATTATCTGAACAGAAAACGTTAACAAATATAACAGGCTAACATTCATGTGTACTACATCTTTCAGGAGCAGGAAGTTACTTTGAAGTTATCCCCAAGGAACATTTCAGTAATACGTCTCTGGATTTTTAGCTAAGCTATTTCTTTGACGTATTACTTTTGAAACTTTATGAGAGTTGCCTAAACTTTTCAAGTGTTTGACCACTCACTAGCTTCTAATCCAATTCACCATATGTGGGCAACGATCAGTATTCTTTGTATTAAAGACTTGAAACTCTGTTTAAGTCGCTTCAGTCAAACCTTGGCAAGGGAGGTATCAGCCAGGAACTGAAGTGAGCAACATCAATTACATTTCCATTGGATACCTGTTCCAAGGTCATACCAAGTCTGGCTTCTGAACAGCTTTTGTCTCATTTACCGTTTATTTATTTTTGTGCCTAAATGCAACATCAGAAGCACAAACAGCACGGGTCTCACAATTTACAGTTCTGAAATACTTCTTTGTTAGCAAACTGTTTCCATTTTCAGCAGTAGATTTTAAATTGCAAGTGAACTCAGCCACAGCAAAGTTCCTTTTTAAGAGACTGTGGGACAGAGCCAGAGGCAAATGGAAGTGCTGTTTTAAAAGTGAGATGGTTAAGAATTGTACTGCACTTACAAAATATCCACACACTGGGGACAATAACTGGGGGCTATAACATTACATTTAAACATGGTCAGCTACCAAATACTTACTCATTAGCGTCTTTCTGGAATTCTTCTCTTTTTAAGAAGTTTTGTTCTCTCACCTTCAAAGTAGCAATTCTTTACTATTACACGATATGCCTTAAACCCCCTCTGACAAGTTCTACTGACATAGTCATACTTATCCCACTTACATTTTCACATAGCTTGAATACGCACATTGTGAACCTCCTCTGCCTCCACCTCTCCTCTGCTACATTATGTGCAGTAACCATTTGTTTCAGATTATAAAAAGCATTAGTGAATTCTGAAGCAACTAAAAAGAAGCGATTGGTATATGGGAACTGTGGGAAATTTGATCCAATGAGTCTCAATTCTAGAAGTAACTGATAAATAGGAGAAAAGTGTCAAATATTACTGTATGTTGGGCATTCCTTTTAAAGTTGTACAGAAAACTGGAGTCACTGTCCCTCAAGAAAACTGCAAGAAACCTAGGTTTTGGAACTAAACAGATGGCTCTGGCTTCAAATATAGGAGACTTCCTACACAAAACAAAAGGTTCTGGCTCATCGTATGTGGATAGAAGGATTTTTCTAGGTATTTTCCTGGGAATCTGTGCATCAAAGCAGTGGAATAGCAGGATAAGAAAAATGGAGGAGAAAAAAAGAAGAGAGAAAAAAAAAAAAAAAACAAAAAACAGCTGAGAATAAAGAAGAAAGCACCAGATACAGAAGAAGTGGTGACAGCAACGTAGCTCAGAGGAAAAAGCAAACAACATAGCTTTCTCAGCTGACGGTGTGTGCAAATGTACACAGGGGTTCAGGTTACCACATTGACCATCATTTCTGAATAGCAAAAATAGGGACTAAAACAGACTTGAGACAGTGAGTGTAGAAATGATTCCAGTTCAGATACTGGACACAGCTGGGCTCTGTCAGCCTCTCTGACAGAGGCTTGGTCCACACTGCGCCCAGGAGAACAACCCTTCGTGCTTTGTCATGTGGGCAGGGTTGTGTCTAAAGTCTCCATTAGGGGTTTCTCTTTGCAGCTAGACCATTTTGGGAACCCAAACCTGCATCTCTGCCATCAAGGCAGCGACTATCAGCAGCTGCTTTCACAGTCGTAGGTCTTCCTCACTTGATGGTGATCATCTGTGATGTGCTGCTGGCTCACTTTCTTTGTCTCCCTTCCTAATAACTCCTTTTTTTTTTTTTTTTTTTTTTTTTTTTTTTTTTTTTCAGGCTGTACTTAATCCTACAGGAAACCCTGCTCTCCCTAGAAGAAGAGTGCTTCTGTACATAATCTCCAGACAGCAGCTGTGACCCCGGCACCCAGAAAGGAGATCATTGTGCAGAACCGTGGTATTAACGCTGAACTTCCCCTTTCCCCCCCACATATTTAAGGCCTGATGGAAGCACACTGTAAGTTTATGCACATACCCTGCCAGCAGCAATTTTCTAATTTTCTCCAGGAGCTGTGGCGAGCTTGTCCCTTATCCTTCATTGCAGGCTACGCTCAGAATCTGCACAGCCATCTTTTTTTTTTTTTTTTTTTTTTTTTTTTTACTTTATTATTTTGCATTTAAAGCGATTGACCATACCACCTGCTAACATAACAGCACTTGTTTGTGCATTCAGTCCCTGAGGCTATGGCAGTATTACTGAAAAGTCACTTTGTCCATTTTTTAATATGCAGAAATACCGAACAGCTGTGCTTTCTCATAGTCCTTTTGTGCAAGAGCGGCCCAAACCTTGGATCAGAACTATCAGGGTGGGGAGGGGGGGCAACAACACACTTCCTTCCTTCCTTCCTTCCCTCCTTTATTTATTTATTTATTTATTTTTCACTAGTTGAAGACATGCTACCTTGCCAGCACAAGTCAGTAAAGCAACAGGTGTTATTTTAAGGCAGAAGAATTTCCAAAATGTAATCTTTCATGGCAGGCTTATCAGTCTTTTAGCACATTCAGCCTTTATTATCCTGACACAAGATAAACTTATGTAACCACACTGAATGTACTCATTTATGGGATAACAGCATAGATACAGAGTTTAGAACACTGCACTTTGTTTCAAAGTATGGCGATTTCCCATACTCCTAGAAAGGCATATGGTGTACGAACACTATTAAAACCATCCAAGTAGAATTCAATATTTTGAAAGCAACTAAAGTGGACTAGAGTGAGTAATAAACATGCTTCTGTAGAATAGCACAAAAAAATAAAGGACTAAAACTCTAGCAATATTGAGACAATTAAAATCTCTCCAGCTTTTGGTGCAATTGATCAGAAAAGAATATAAAAGAGTTTCTAAATCATTGCAATCAGCTAGAAACTTTACTGTCCTCTCATGAAAATCTGTAGCTTTGGAACATATAAATGCCACCACTGGGGGAAAATGGTGAGGAAATATGCTTTCATCAAGCTGAACAACACTCATTCTCTCCCTCCTTCCTTTTCTAAGGCTTCTCCATCACATACATCCATCTCCACTAGAAGAACATAAGCAGTCATCCATCCAAGAACTGATATCTGGTAGAATAAGAGCTGGTTCAAAAAGACTGTCTGGAAAGACAAAGATAATTGAAAAGGTGAAAATGCCATGGAAAAAAAATTAGCTAGGATTTTCTCTTTGTTTTCCAAAGTTATTCCTTTAGACTTTATCTGTCAACCTAGAGAAAAAATACAAGACACCTCAAGGGCAAAGAAATGCTTTTTACTTCTAGCTCAGTAAAAGTTCTGCAGACTCTTTCCACACAAACTATGACATTTGTTCCTTCCCAGAACAAAGCAACCCTGGTGAAAGGTAGATAGTAAAGTATTAAGACTGGATTCCAACCAGTCGCCTCACTGAGACGGATCATAGAAAACCTGTATTTTCTTTGCTCTGGTCCTCCCAGTGGTCTCCTACTCACTCCTTAAACTATTGTTGATATTAAAGACCTCAAGTAAAAAAGAAAGAACACCCAAAAACACTAACAGTGCTTTCTCAAAGGCTGAGACCAACAGATTTCCAGAAGGGGTTTTATACTGACCTGCTCTTTGCCCACCTTCAAGGCACCTCTTCCCTTCCTTCTTAAGTCAGAATTATATTTAAAAGAGGTACATGCAGGTATGCATGTGTGCTGTCTTTGGCATGTGTCTTCAGGCTTAGTGGATCCAGTGATGAAAGAAACTTTGCAACCATGGGTGGAAGAAAACTCCTGGTTATAATTCCACTGTTGTGATCCTTTCCTACTCACATCTACTTCCCTTTTTTTTTTTTTTTTTTTTTTTTTTTTTTTTTTTAAGAGAAGTACTTTCTCATATATTATCTGCTGTTCCAACCCCACATACTCAAACTGGACCACCTATTAAAGTGTTTATATGAGGATCTAGGCCTTCTACAGACCACATGCCTCTGACCAGTAGACAGGCTGAGGACCTCATCCCACAGTGACAAAATGCTGCAGACTGCAATGGACCCAAAGTGTTCATATAGCATCATATATATTCATATATCATCATACACATTCATACAGCATCAGAAAATATCATCGCTGCTTCAGGTGGCTGGTTTGGGGACTGCCTTGTTTATCAAGTGTTTTTGGTGGATAAGCAGATCTGAGAGATTCATAATCACTGCAGATGCTGTTTGCCTATCTTCACCATGTCTATACAAGTGAACATATGGCCTTCTAGCACAAGGAGAGCTTATATAGTTATTCATTAGATATAATTTTAGCCTGTTCAAAGTATCTGATACAAGAAGAATCTGTTCTCTGGCAGGAACATCCTTGTGCTGGAGAAACTTTCTCTCTTTGTAAGCTCTCCCATCTGATGAAGAGCCTTCTTTTTCCTGTGACAAGATAAATGTTTTTTTCTTGCAAACTTGGGCACAGCAATGCAAATACTGGACTTTCCAGTGAGTTTCCTCTCTGGTGAGCAAAATGACTCACTACAAGCAAAAATGAGTGCTCTTCTCTCTCCTCTGACATGCATTACTATTCTCAAAAGATTGTGTGCTACAACTTCAGAACAGCAAGGCATTGCAATGCCAGCAATTCAGTCATACTGCAAATCTTAGGGGGCTAGCCTTCAAATTCAGTGAAATCATACAGATGTAAGCATCTTGTATGTTAGACACACCTCATGCTGCTGTACAAAGATGTGTACTTGGTGAATTGTTGGACTCTGTTTTTAAATGAAGAAACAGGAAGAGGATTAATTAGGGCTAAAGCATCAGAAAACACACAAGTACAATTCTGCTAACAGGTCAAATTTTGCTAAGATTCTGTCTCACTGCACTTCATGTTCTCACATAGCAGCACTGAATTGTACCCGGCACATATACAGCCCCACTGAGATCTGCTACTCCAAGGTGATCTGAGCACATGAACACCTCATTGGGGAGTCCTCATTAACACACACATACAAAGGAGGACTTTAAGCTCCATTTTCTTCCTTCATTTCTCCTACCACCATACCAAAGTTAGTAATCTATCACTGTTTGCAGAAAAGCATGGCACATTCATGGAGCTTGTAAGAATTTTCACCTTGTCTGGTCATAAGAAATTGTCATTTTATAAAGAGAAAGATCTGACCCACAGGCACAGTTTGGAGATAGTAGGGCAGAGGACCTTCCAGGTGAAATATGGGAAGTCTTCAGCAAAGCAACAGCATGTATGTTGGAGAGAGGACTGAGGATTTAATAGCAACAACAATAACAACAACAAAGGAATTTGAGGGATGGGATCAAATCTGATTACCCTTCTTTAATGGTACCAAACTATTACTGAATTATTATTCAAGATCTTTTTAAAATGCTCTTAGCAGCTCTTGATGAGACATCAGCTATAGAACAAAAAGGTGCCCAACAATAGTGACTCTTTAAAACACTGTGTTGAATCTTTTTCTGTAGAAGCAGATGGGCAATAAGATATTTCCCATAGAAGCTAGATGGTTCACTGATTTCCCCTTGAATCTGAATATCTGCATATGCTTATTAGCTGACCAAATAGATCTATTTGAAGGTGGGCTGACCACTCTTTCATGTCAATCCTGTCAGCTTACTGAATTGTGTTGCCAGAAGCACCAGTCTCTCACAGAGCTGAGTGGTCATGAATTACAATGTATCTACTGATTATCATGAAAGGATATTAAATTCACTGTTGTGTTTCACTGCAATAGACTTTTTATAAGTCTGTGCTCCAGCAGATTCTCAGTGTTAGTTCAAAAGTTATATTTTATGCATCTACAGTGTAAGTATCATGCTGTGCTTATGTAGCATATACATCCTTTTCCAATTCCTGATTTCCAATTTATTAAGATTTGCTTAGCAGTCACTATTTTACATAGTTCTTCAACTTCTGAGGCTGGGAACTGCTGCCACTGCCTGCTGTTCGCTGTTGTCAAGCACTGGTATTTTCCTCATGTCTCTCTCCAGAGGAGGTCTTCCAAGCAGGAAAAAGGCACTGGTACATAGACCACTGTTACTGGTCTATGTACAACATAGGAGTTCTTCTTATTATTTATTCTTATGCCCATATACATTTATCAATATCTTCTATAAACAGAAGAGTTCCAGGCTCATTTGAATTCTTTGCCATGTCTCTGTCCCCATCCCAAAAGTCACAAAGAGTGATGGCATAGGGCTAAGTACTGCTGAACATGGTTGATATTCACATGGCAGACTCTGGAGAAGGATTTGGCACCTCAGGAACTCAGTCTGCCCTAACAGGCTGGAGATTAATCACCAAACTGGCCCAACATCTGGTGATCAAGCAATGCAGTAAATTGGGGTCTCACAAGAGGAGTAGAGGGACAAGACTAACTGCAACTTTAAGAGACAGCTTCTTACTGACATTTTGGATGGAAGGAATACATATCATAGAGACTTGCCAAGCTGGACAGTGTCGAGTACTCCTCAATCCTACAGGATCTATGCTCAAAAAAATAGTGCAGAGCACTGAAGAAAATGATCAGAAAAGATTTGGAGAAAGAGAGAAAGTGGTCTCCCTCTGGACATTTGCATGGTCTGCATTTTGCATCTCAAATCACGTCATGAGAGAAGCAGAGCTCTCATAGATCTGGGTTCTGGAAAAGGGACACCTAAGCAAGCATGGGACCAGAATTATTTTGGGTGTGAAGGATGATGATACTTAGCTCTGACCTCACAGAAAGGGCACCAGCCACAAACTGGCATACTCTGTGAGCAAAGAGAAGAAATGCTTACCGACAACGTGATGGTAAAAGCACACAGATTACACATCTCTAACCATTTACTGGACTAGTGAGTCCAGCAAAAGCTGCTCTTCGAGCAATGACACAGCTCCAAACAACTCAGAAATGTCAATAGAAAATATGATTTAGTAAGTTTCTTCTCAAGCTTTCTTGAATAGCAGAACTTAACTGTATGTAAAAGCATGCAAGATCTAGTCTTTCTCTTTCTTCTCCACAGAGCACTAACCTGGATCTTTTTTTGTTTTCCCATTTCCTCTGAGGTCCAAAAAATGCTCTCTTAGAACAGATTATAATGTGCACCATCCATTCCTGCAGTGAAAAGACTATGACGCTAACCCACAGTTCCTTCAGCTGCCAAAAGCCACTTAGACATTTTGGCAACATAGGGGACATTCTTTATGTTAACTGGCAGCTACTGTCTGACAGCTGTTTAGCAGCCTATGTGGAAAAAACAAAAAAAAGTTGGCCTCACTCCACTTCCCGACAGTCTTATTCCAGATCACAAAGCTTCCAGATTATTATAGACCAAAGTGAGTCTTGCATCATCAGTCTTTCATCTATCTTATCTACACAGCCACATCATTTGCTCTAGAGAAAGACATCCCACCTGATGTCATTAAAGACTTTGCCAGCTGGTCAATCTATCAGATTTGTGGGTTAGTTCTTTCAAAAAAAAAACAAAAAACAAAAAACAAAAAAAAAAAAAAAAAAACAAAAAAAACCCCCAAAAAACTCTCCCCCCCAAAAAACCTCAGCATAATAAGAAATATTCCTCATAACTAGCATGCATTTTGTGCTCAATTTCTGGACATAAAATATTGTTATGCCTCTGCCTTACGAATCAAAGATCTCTCCTCCATGAGAAATCTCCCACTCAGAGGCTGACCTGGTCCCATCTTAACCTTCTCTTGGATCAAAGAGAAAGCTCACTCTCTCACAGTTTTTCTAAACTTAGTGTTGTCCTTGCAACTTGTGGATCATCCTCTTTCACACAGTACTGAATTCTTGTCACATCTCTGTCCAGGGATCATCTGTGTTCTTTTATTGAGCATTCTATACTAAGAGTTCATGTCTAGTTATCCATCACAAGTTGTAAGTGCTTTTCAAATTGCAGGTCTTTCCCCTATTGAATAGTGATCCACATTTGCTTTCTACATACATTCTCTCCTTCAACTGTGCCAATACTCTATCTTCATCACCTCTAGCTGGCTGAATTAATTAAAAGACAAATTTTGCTTTTTCTCCTACATCCCCCCTAAAACCATCTCCCTGAAGCCCACTAGATTTTCATCAAAGCATTTTATATTAATTGTGCAGTAAACTGCATAACTTACATTATTTATATATAATTATTTATAATTTTTTACGTTTTAAATTGGGCTATTCAAGATTTTCCTATGCATTTTTTTTTCTCTTTATTGGGAAATAAGAGCAATGTAAGAGCTACCCTTAACCACACTTTTTGGACTAGGCAGCTCAAGTACTCCAGGGCCTGCTTACATGAAGTGAATTACTTTTCCATGCCTAGGGGTGGTGGGAGGGAGAATAAAAATCCGAATATTGCTTTTTAGGTCACAGTTACAAAGTCTTTCATCTCAACTCAGCAGTGTGACAGTTTTAAATGGCTTCTGTGACTTTGTACAATATAAAAGATACATGTCTCTACACTACTTGGCTGAATTCTTCCCAGAAAAAACTGATTCTTTAGAAGTATCTCAAAATATGACACTTCACCTTGCAGCGAATATTGCCTAATGCTTCATTAGATCCATGTTCTTGCTTAAGTCATGCACCACTTAAAAAGACTAGCGTATGGAGACCAAAGAGCAGCATATCACAGGAATCCAAATTCTGTTACCTTCCTCCATCCAGCCTTGGCAGTACAACTAATTGCTTTAAAATTTCCTTTATGTTGACGGCTCAGAAACTCTGTACATCTGCAACAGGATAGCACTGACATATCTATATTAATAACTGAGATATTTGAAGAGAGATATTTAATGAACTACTTTAGAACCCCAAGAAAGGAAACATCTAGAATAGAGACAACAAGATTTTCTGGAAGGCATGCTTTTTCCTGTCAAAACATTTAAAGTTAGTCCATACCATGGAATTTTCCCTTCCTGACCTGTGTGGCTTGGGGCACAGCTACAATACGATGTCTTGATTTCAATACAGATGCATTCTTTTTACTCATCTTAAGTATCTCTGGCACAGGCAATCAATATCCTTTCCAAAAGCCATAAAGTAAATCAAAAAGCTTATAGAGGATTAGGACAGGATACCCTTGCAGCTTTATGTGTTTAGTTTAAGCCATGTGAAAATTTAACACTTAGACAAGTTTTGAAACAAGTACTTACTTGGAAAGAAGTAAGTACTTCTTGCTGGGAAGAGAAAGGTGTTCAAAATAAATGCCATTTGTTTTTCTTAGCATTCAGGGACTAGTGATAATAGATGTAATCCTTCTACGCTAGTCCAGAAAAATACTAGGAAAGCTAAAGCTATACAGTACTTTAAGTTTACTATTTTCATTCACCATATAAGAACCATATCTTGACCTTGCAGTCAAGTCTTGATCTTGACAGCTTGTTGCAGTACCAAGCCACTACCAAATCATCCCTTCCCATTTCTTTTTGGTTGTTAGCAGTCAATCATGTAGAAAGTACAATCACATAATAGAATGACATACTCATGCAATACCATAGGTATTGCATATTTGATAGAAAGTAATTTCAGAGAATCATTGAACAGTTTAGGTTGGAAGGGATCCCTGGAGGTTTCTAATCCAATGTCCTGCCCAAAGCAGGGCCCATTACAGCAGATTGCTCATGGCTTTGTCCAGTTCAATTTTAGAATATTCCCAAGGAGGGAGTGTCCACAGCCTCCATAAGCACCTATACCAGTGTTTAACCACTCTCACAGGGGAAAAAATATTTCCTTATATCTAATTGGAACTTCTCGTGTTCCAGCTTAAGTCCTTTGTCTCTCATCTTAACACCATGCACCCTTGAGAAGAGTCTGGATCCTTCTTTTCCATACCCTCCCATTAGATAACTGAAGACTACTGTGAGAAAAATAATATACTCACTTTCTTTCCTCCATTTTTAACATTTCAGCCAAATACAAAATGAATAAAGTCTTCAAGTATTTTGCAATCTCACACAATTATTATGGAAGAAGCTAAAAATATTTGTAAAGAAATACAATTTAAGATGATGCTTCAGTAGACCCCTGCTAAAGACCTTATTCTTCTCATTCACTGATTTAAAAAGAAAACTGACTCCTCAGTATTAAAGAAAAAGCAGAGAAGAGAATTTTCCTTTGTTAGTGCCAAAATCTTCCACTCTTTAAAAAAAAAGAAAGAAAAAAAGAAAGAAAAAGAAAAAGAAAGGAAAAAAAGGGAAGAAAGAAAAAGAAGAATCACATCCTGTAGTTCTAAAAGCCACTGCAAGAATCAACGTAGGTTTTTTTTCAACATTTTTTTTCCAGGAAGAAGAAAGTTAGTTTCCCATCAGGCGATCACAGTTAAAACAATTCATCCACATTGTGACTAAATGAAACTTAAAAAATGTACTCAAAAGCTACATTCATTCCTGTAAGGAAGAATGACCTCCCTCATAATGAACCCTAAGGCTGGCAGCCAGTTTACAGAGGTTTTATAATGGCCAGCTTTGGCTTCAGAGCTGCTAGTAGCTTCATTCTGCATGTAGCATAGCAGATTTTGGGTCCTGCTGAGACATTTAAAAACTGGACTCAAGAGTCTCTATTTAGGTTAGAAAATATTATCTTTGTATTTTACTAACATATTAGCTTTTATTTCCATTTTATGTCTTCAGATAAGCACTAGAATTGGATGCCTGAAGACAATCTCAAATACTGTATTTTAATATTAAATAAACGTGACATAAGAAAGTTCCTATATACTAAAGAACGTAAATTGAATCACGAGACAGACAACATTCCTGAATGTAGTTTGCCTACTAAAAATCCTAGGACGTGTAAGAGTGACACGTAAAAGAGAAAAGACGCCCTACCTGCACTGGAGCTAAGAAGATGACAACAGGTCCACAAGGCCCACGGACGTGCTGCAGAGCGGGTCTGCTATGTGAGCCATGCTGCAGCAGCCTGCAGCGCCCTGGCACAATGCACCTCTATTCTCACCACCACCATTAACATTATAAACTGAACCATGCAAGACATACGTAAATGGAGGACCTACACGTGGCTAATAGCCGCAGTTTGTTCATCTAGGCCTAGATAAAAAAAGAAGGACAATTTCTAGGCACCTAGGGTGGATTGCAGTACTTTGAGCAACATAGCGAAGCTCTGTGTAAGACATAGGACTGCACCCGGCATAGCAGATCTACTAGCACAGTCACAGGCAGCTAGGGTGGGATCCAAAAGCACGCTCATGCTGCATACCAAGAGAACCTCAGCTCAGTTTTTCTAAAGATCTCAGGTGAGAACTCCTGCATGCTCCAGATCCAGGTCTGGAAAAAGCTGAAAAAAGGGGGACTTCTTTTCCAAAACCTGCAGGCCACCCAAAGAGAAGGCAGCGGTAGGGGTAATAGGAGTGGTAGAGTCACTCACGTACAGCAAGGGCACATGCATGTGTGCAATAGCATGGGCCATGCCTGGAGCCCCTCATGCCCTCCTCCTCCCCAAGGCTTTCAAAGTACACAATGCAAGGAACTAAATCATGGAAACCCATTTGCAGGAGACATACATGCTCTTCTCTGAACCTCTCCCCAGTCTTGCTATGACATAGCTCAGGATTAAGAAGAATTGGTGGAGCTTGCCCAGAGCTCCAGGTTTAAACAGAAGAAAACTCCCTTGGTTGCCCTGCATAAGGATAGAGCCCTGAAAGTTTCCCAATTTTAATTGGGTTGGAGTTTTCATATTTGTAAATTCAGCCTTAGGTAGCTGAAGGCTCTTCCAGTGTGGAGTTTGGCCTGGAGTTGTTATACTTTAAAATAACTACCTCTGATGCTACAGCAGCATGCCTTTTTTTCAGATTGAATATACTGGACATTTTACTGTTGTTTATCCAAAATAGAACATATAATACTTTGATATATGTGCCTACAATTAAATGCTAAGAAGTCAATAGCCAAAAGATGGATGAAAAATTGACAAAGTTTGTAAAGCAGCTTACTAGAGAAAGATTGCTCAGAACCAAATCTCTATCTCTTTAGCATCAACATTAAACACAATGTGAAGCACAGAACAGCACCATCCTGGTCTGAACTGCGTGAAAGATTCCAGTAAGTGCAATAAATGTTTACCGAACCTGAAACGTGATCAGTGGCGTTGGCACTACTATACTTCAACACCAACATCCATACTTCAGAGCTAACAGCGGTTGTGGCCTCGGTTCAAGATTTCATCTAATTCCAGTCTTCTGCCAGAACACAGCACCAACATAATGCTTGAGCCTTTTTTCCCCCTCTTCTTCTCCATATCAAGCTTATTTTAGTCCAGCCAGTGCAGCTCCCATCACAGCAAAAGAACAAAGAACATATTTGAAGGCTAACTTAATAATGTTCTGCCCAGTTACTGAAATCTAACTAAATAATAGCTTACTGTGGTATTTAGACCTACCTCTAAAGGGGAGGTAGAAAAGGCTCTTGTGAAAAGTATAATTCAGGGGAAAAGTAGGCCTTTCAAAAGTAATTCAGGAAGAGGAACTTGAAATACTCTTTTGGTAAGCAATACACTTGAACTGACACCTCATAGTACCTGGCAAGCTTACTCAAATGTATGCTTCTGGAGTGACACTTTGGATATCCAGCACTGAATAAATAGTGTCATTTTGTCACTACGAATAAGTCAAATTAAGTAGGGTAATTCAAGGGGAATGAGGAGAGACTGAACATAAATAAAAACAAGTTGCACCACAAATATTTTGACAATTTTGATTCTAATTAACAATCCTCTTCCAGAGAGGCTTATAAAAGAATACATCTTTTGAATTAGCAAGAGGGCAGTCCGTTAGTTAAAAAAGTATCAAAATGAAAAAAAAAAAAAAAAAAACAAAAAACCTTTCCTTGCTTTCTAGTACCTAATGCTTATTTTTGTGGGAATTCTGGATAGAATAATGCATTTAAGCGAAAGATACAACAGGAATAAACTGAGAGGGGTGAAGACTGGAAGAAAGCGCAATTACCTATACAGTTTTTATGCATTTTTCTCTAGTACGAGTCACTGTCAGAAGTGTGACTGTAATGCAGGAAGATATACTCAAATTAGATTGTCTCTAGCTAGCATAGTTACTAACCACAGCCAAGTCAAAAGGAAAGAGATGTAAGAACAAGCTGTACGCATTCAAGTACATAGGCATTTCATCTGAAATGAAATGATAAATTCCACAATTTCACTTTAGAGCCCATGAAACTGAATCTGCTTTGACTAGTACGACTTGACATACTTCAGGCTTGCCTGCATTTTTACTATAGTTACATCCAGCAACAGGGCTTGCCACAGCACTTCAGACATGGTGATTTCCTTCCACTGTCCTATAGCTGCATCTATATTACCGTTTGCAGCACATTAATAGACATAAGCAAAATACTGGTCATTTTTTCTCCTCCAGAATTACAGTCTGCTTTCTAGTCACAGCAGCAAATGTATGCTAAATACATAAGCACTATAAAAGCCTTAGGATTTAGGCATAATGAACTTAAGAAAAGAATATGATTCTGCATTAGCACAAAGTGCACTATGCAGTTACAATAACTACAAATATTTTATGCTGAAGATTTATTGGCAAGCCTCTACAGGGCCTATATCCCTAGCACAATTTCCTGTTCTCTTATAAAAAGAAGATAACCTTTTGGCAATGGTTTTCATAAGAAGGAATTAATGGCTCATGATAAGAGCTTAAGTGGAGAAAGATAAAGAGTTTAATTGAAGAAAATGACTGCAAAATACATTCTATATAATTCTCAATTTTTGAAGATGGTGATTAAACATGAAAAGTCTTAGAATATTAAAGAACAAGAGAAAATACTCAACAAAACATAGAATGGCTGTTGCAAAAATGCTTTCCAGCCAGCTGCAGATAGCTGGACAACACCGAACACACATTTGACTTTCCCTTGGGTCATTTGTGAGTTTCTTGTTGGAAATTGTAGTAACTGTGATATACTCAGACTTCTAATTCCATGTTGTAATGGGGTTCTTTGTTACCATGTGATTGGGACACTACATAAATGCATGCTTCATTTTACTCAGAAAAGGAGTCTGAGAAATTTTAATCAAACACAATGCACACACTGCAATATACAGCATAGCAGAAATAATGTAAGACATCTTGTCTTAGGTAGGACAATTGCAACCCTAACAAGTTACCAATTTCTAGTCTTGATTAAAAGAAACCACCAAACCCACAATATGCAATAAACTGAGAGGCATGGAAATAAGAGGATTACTAAACATGAATTCAAGGGTAGGCATCAGCAATTCTGTGCCTGTAGGTGTTCAGAGTTACTATTACTAGTTGCCACAGCAACACAAGATAGGCTGGAGAAGGCAGGAGGAAGCAAGCAAGCAGATATCCAGGACTGCATTGGCTACACTCATTCATCCTGCACCTCACAAAATGTTGGCAATTTCATGACATTTAAAACTGCTCTAGAAAGACCACTAGAAAACATGCATATAGATCAAAAGATATCCATCAGATATTAAGTGGATATTGCAATGGCTTGACTTACATAAATACCAGCTCCTATATTTTATTTCTAGACATTTCTACACATCAAAAACAAAATAGAGGCTTAAAGAAACAGGTAACTAAACAGTATGCCTATGCCAAAAGTTAAGCATGGATTCCAGCTCACTGTCAGATTCAGCTTTTCCTACCAAACCATATCAGTCTGCACACAGGTACAGTTGGGACCACATTTATACAGAGCTTCAGAGCACCCTGAAGGGTGAGGGATTACACCTAAAAGTCATTCCAAGCTCTTCCTCAGCAACAAGAAGAAGGACGGATGCTTTCAAATTCAGCTTCCACCTGGCAGCAAAGTGGACAGCCAGAGCTTGCTGTGCTCTAGCCTGTCCCTTAAGTATATTTAGATAGCATGCACTGATGAAACACCTAGATCACTGCCTTTTCAGGCAACAGTAACTGCTGCTCCAGAATAGAAAGATCCATATTAAGAAGCAGAAGTCCCAGGATTAAACAAAAACAAGCAGGAGAATCACACTGATCACTCCACAGTAGGGAAATTACTAAGAAGGAAAACTCCCTTCAGAAGAGGAAGGGAAAGTCCAGAAGAGCAAAAGGTTTACTTGTCCTAGAACAGAAGACTACATGTGAAGGAGTTTCCCACAGCTGATGGCTTCTGCAGGGCTGGCAAAGAGAATGAAACCACTCTGACACTGGAGAGTACCAAGCTTCAGAGAAATGGAGTCAAAATTCTGCAGCTGAGATTCATTTTATTATCTAGATCCTGAATTGGCAAGGTGTGAAAGTATGGGGTAGACCTACCCACTTTGGACACTTGGAGTTAGGTATGTGCACCTGCTAATCAGCTACATAATCTATGCAGTAGATGTTTATCATCGCTTTTCTAAGCAAGAGGTACTGTGCCCTCAGGTTTGCCACTGAAAATCTACATATGAGCCCCCCCAAATATATCTCCTTTGCCTAAAATACGCTAGGGAGCTCTCAAACAAGCAGCTGTGCTGAGAGTAACAAATACTCAGGTTCTGGCATGTGGCTTGTATGCAGGGTTCACATCTGTTTCTGCCTAAAGGGAATAAGCATTTAATGAAAGTATTTTTTCCAGATGTATAGTTAGCTTTAAAAGCCAGACTGAATCCGGAAACTTAGACAGCTCTTTGCTTGGCCTGAATTCAGAGCCTGATATGAGGCACTCATGGCAAACGTACTAGTGTCAGTGCACATTTGAATATGGAGCTTTCTTCTCCTCTCCACAGGAATTGTCTTCAGATTAACATACGTGATCTTAAGAGGCCCTAAGAAAGTAAAAAATAAACAAACAAACAACAACAACAAAAAAAACCAAACCCTCAACCTTTAGCACAGTTATAGATTGTGGTGGAGAGAATCTGCATCTCATTCCTTTTTCTGCACAGAAATGTTATGTCTCTGAGGAAACAAACTGATAACTTATGGTAACGTAAGCCTGAAGATGACAAGCATCTCAAATACACACTTATGAAGGACCAAATCCAAGCCATATTAAAGTTCAGGGGAGTTTTGTTAGGCTGCTAGCAGCTAATTTTGCACACTTGTGAACAACTTCAAGGTCTAATGAGATTTTGACCTATAACAAATAGAACAAATCCTGCTCATCTCTGTGTGAAGTTTCAGCAGACAGAGACGTTCATATGAAGGATAATATGGGGTATGAACCCAGTTAATTTTCATTTAGCTGCTTTCTTCTAACTAAATAATGTGTGTTCATTGGAAACTACTCAGGAAACAGGTCATAGATAAGCACAATTACAAACCATGGGAACAAGATTCTGTTGAAGTACAGGATAAACATTTCAAGGCCTTGTTACAGCGTACATGGACATGTATGCATATACAGAAAAGTGACTTGCTGGGGAATCCAGACGAATTAGAAGTGGGAAATAACATCTAAGCAGAACACAGCTGGAATGAGTGCTGCCTAATTTCCCCTTTCCTCCCTTCCAGTCAAGAACCTATGTAGAACTGTTCGCTGACAGGGTCCCAGTTCAAAAAGCACACCCTGCTTTCCAATGAGTCCTTAAGTGCTACCTTTGAACCACCCCTACTCAAATGCTCTTCCAACTCGGAGGCATAACAACCAAGACCTCATCACCCTTAGTTCACATGGGGCATTCAGCAAATGAGTTGGGTAACACGTGACCCAAAACCATGAAAATGCAGTAATGCAGAAATGACTTGCACTGTCTCCTTGAGTCTAAAGAGTTTGCAAGTTAAGGTCCTAAGACTGCACCTTCGCTGACAGAAATTTTGAAACAAAACTACTGTAGTTACACACAGATAATTTACAAGACTCTGACTGTCTAATTGGAAACAGAGGTACATTTTTCTTAGCAACTGACATCTCATGAGACTAGCTGCTTTCTGAAGTACAAAGCACATATGCAGGGTAATACAAGGTCTGTCATATGACCTTCATGTCTTTTATAATCATTTTGAAAAAAAAAATCTGAAAGCATCAACCCTTGGCACATCAGGTATCTTTTTTCCAACTAAAACGTGACCTCTGTTTTGTTTTCTTTCAACAACTGCAAAACATTACTTTTCCAAACAATCAACAGTATAATCATTTATTCCAGCGTCCCTGTCACTTGTAGCTTAAAACTCCACTAAAGTGAAGTAATTGCCAACAAGTGTTTACAAGTATTAAATCTTTAGACTTTTGTTGAGCTCTTAAATCATTTAAATGCTTCTCACCCCAAATTTTTATCAACTCTTTTAGCAAATCAATTAACAGGACAAACTAGGCACAAGCATGTTTTCATGCTATGTGTTATCTGCGAAGAAAGGACTTACTTGCTCGAGTCCTTGCTCACTCTAGTCATCTAAAGTCTGGCACTCAGTTGAAGCTAGCCACCTAGGCTTCCTCTACAGTCAGCGGATAAAAATAGCACATACGCAAGGATGGAGTGACTCTCCTGAGGGAGGCACCTATTGCACTGCACCAGCTACAGAGAGAACCTAGACACCTAAGTTATAGGCGGCAACTATAATGCAAGATGAATCCTCCCTCCTGGAAAAATGATATGAACTTTAAACACAAAGGGCCAAGCTTGAATCTGTTTTCTGTTGTTATTCCACGCACAAAGCAGTTGACTCCATTTATGCGTGCACAGAGCTTGGCTTTACTCCTCAAAAAGACTAAAATAGCATTTTAAATTAGTATTATTTTCCACAATTTATACTGTGCTGTTTGTCACAAGAACTAATAGATTTCTTTTAGAAACAACAAATACCACTACCCTGAAAACTGTAAGTAGTTGAGTGAAGTATTTTATTTGCACACAGCCCAGTTTTAGATTAAAACTCAATGAACGTATTCCTCCACTGTTCATATACTGTGTGTTGAGTCAATGCCTGTCACAAAATGACCCACACTTCAGGCTAGAACAGAATGAATAAAATAGCCATAAACTGAATGATGTTCTGACTGTTTAATTTAAGATGGGCTGTTTATGAGCCTTCATTGAATAAATAGGCTGTGGTTTTAGATACTGAAAAAAACAAAAAGCTCTCCTTAAGAAACATATTTTCCTTCTTTTAAGTCCAAGTTTTAAGCATCTGCCTCTGATAAACATTTTATTTCCATGGTACTGCATAGCAAACACAATGACAGATCCAGTTTTAATTCACTTCAAGGCTTTAAAATATGGCCTTATTTTGATAGTACAGTACACGGTGATATTTGTTGCGAAGATCCTTAGCAAGGCTAAGTGAGTATTTCTGTAGCTCCAAAGCAAATGTTGAAGCTCTTTAAGACAGGTAAAAAATGTTATATATTCTGTGGCTCATCTTTAAATCAACAAAAAATACTTTTCTGTAGGTTACCATACTACTTATCCATCATCCGTGCTGATTTTAATATTGTAGAGGACAAAAGTCTTGAACAAACAAAACCTTTCATTGACACAGAATCAAACTTTTCACTTCAGGTACCATGATCTAGTAAGGTATTTATTGCTATCATCACCGTAATTCCATTATTTTAGACCAGATAGTAAACACAGCTGCATTCCCGGAAGTCTTCTGACTTACTCTGGGGGGAACCGGGATTTCAACAGACAATTGAGTAACACATATCTCTACCTCAGATGCTCTCAAGGTCCCTTCAGACAACAAAATCAAAGAGAAATGGGGACTTGCACTGACCAGGACCAAAAGCCAGGCTGCCCAAGATATCACTCAGCATTATTTGCACTTTCTCATAACCAAATGGTGATGTGAAAGCCTTTTATGTCAGAGTGATGTCTGCATGCATGGACAAAAGTGTGTGGAACAAAACACTGTCCACACCTGCACTGGACATTTGCTTGTTGAAACTGTATGGAAGACAGACATGGTGCTGTACAGCCATTTGTTATCCAAGTTAAGAGAGGAGGAGGTGAGCAATCTTCACTTTCTGTACATTAACTTAGCATTTTTGTAATGCAGAAAGTCAGTACAGGACACAGAACATTACCAAGTGCAAATGTGGCTCACTGTTGAGTAATATCGCTATTTTAAACCCTCTGCTGCTAAGCAACATTGACAATATGGTTTAGAACATTTTTGAAATAGTGAGTGCTTCAGTTCTTTCCTGCCCCCCCCCCACACGTGCAAAAGCTGTTCTCTCACTGTATATACAATCAGAAGCTATGCCAAGATGGGGGGTCAGTTTTTATTGGGCTGGTTCCCAACAGTACTGCAATGACATGGGTCAGTATTTGAGTAGTACTAATTCTGCAAGAGATGCACAAATCCAGCTCCTTGATCTGTTTTTAGATATCCAAAAAGCACTGTTTGCAGGAAGGCTCAGCAGTCAGCTGTTTATGTTGGACATTCACAGCTAATGAACAAACAAAACTTTTTCAGTAACCTCAATTCAGGTGTCAAAAACAACACAGGCTTGGACCACCTCTGAATGAGATGCTTACCAGAGCTGTCCAGAAAAGGCAGTTTGTGTTCGTTGTTTCAAGAGCCAGGACACTATCTGTGACCAGTGCTACTACTAGGTAAGCAACTGCTTATTGATAAAGTGAAAAATGTACAAATCCTGTACAGCAACAGGAACCGAAGACAGCAAAGGGAAAGTAGAAAACCTAATGTTTAAGGAAGTAGCCAACATACGGGAAAATTTTGCTGCAACTGCACTTACTGCAGTGAAGAACACTTATTTTAAAACTTTCCGTTTATCTACACTTCAGTAGGAGAAGGTGTGAAACCACGCTTGGAGGTTCTAGCACAGGGGCTGCCTTCAGTCGGTCTCTTTAAAGCAATCTCACTATGTGAAGATTCACACCCTCTTTTCCAAGCAACAGGTACAAAATGAACTGGCACTGATTAACCCTGTTTCCTGTTGGCTGGACTCTTTCACAAGGTTTGCCTATGCTGCCTCAGGCAGAAGTGTACCTCTGAGATACCTTTAAGAAAGGTGAGAAACCTTTAAGAAAGGTTGTCCAATTCTGACAGAACATACCTCAAACTTTTCATAAGCTTACTCCTCTCATTGTTACTCTAATTTATTCAAGGGTATTTCATTTTGCCTCAGACATTAGTGAGGTTACAAATATTCATGCCTCTCTCCAAGTATTCATTTTATGGTACCTTTCACTTCTTCATATATTTAACCTTGCTATTAACTTACATGGATGATTTCATTGCCAGTCATTTCTATTAAAACCTTTTAAGACATTTTCACTTTAATACTGAAGATGTAGGTGACTGGGAAGACTTGTTTGTCTTCCTTCTGCCTCCTATTATCTAAAATTAAAATGAAGTGGCCAGCACAGTGTGCCGTACACATCCTACAATTCTTTCACAGACAGCACAGGTCTAGACCCAATTAATGAATTTCCAAGGAATGGCAAGGCATAGCCTACCCTAAGAAGGCATACTACATCCTCCTAGAGCAAGAGCGGCTCCAAACATGGGGATCATAAAGGTACCGTTACATAAAATGCATTGAAAAAGGTTGCATTCATTTTCCAGTTGACTGATTTTTCCTGTAACAAACTCAAGTAATTTGATAGGAAGAGAACTATGGAACCATGTGATTACACTGTACTTGTAAAACGTCTTCCTAACTACAAAAAAGGGTATGTAAGATGACTTCTCTTCAGACCATTTTGATTATTCTAAAATAAGGTCCAACAGTCTTCTCTATCCACAGTTAACAGAGTCTAGTAATCCTAATCCTATCACATACACCTTCCTGAACTGCAATGGTCCTATCTTGAAGATGAGCTGTTGTGGAAGACAACATAATTCACCTTCTTCAGCTATCAAAAGGCAATTTTTTTTTCTGTCTTCATCACGACACACTGAAAAACAAGACACTCCAGCATGACTAAGGAATCTCTGAATTCCCATCTGCCAATACCAGTCAATCAAAATTTTACCCACTCACCCCCAATTACTTAGTGTTCCAAAGCATCTGTTGAGCATAGCACCTAATCTGCCTCAAAATGAGATTCCTGAGAACCACAGTGCAAGTTACGGAACAAAAATTTCCTGGCAAGACCCTGGACACCTATTGCCCAGACCTATTTGCTGTTATACAAAAAGGTAGTTTTGATAGCTTTTCCTTCTTTTGTTCCACAGTCAAGTTTCATCAGCTCTAAATCACAGGAAGACCACAAAGAGAGTTCATTTTCACTTTCAGATTCAGTACCAAGGTTTACTTTGTCCGTTGTTGGAGTAAAAGACTGGCATGAATCATTATCTAACATGCATTTTAATGATTTGCTTGCAAAATTTTTATCTTTTAAGTCTCTCTACATTAAAATCTTCAATGGCAACCCCCCAGTGTTTTCTTTTTTTTTTAATGTCTTGAAAAAAATTGTAGGAATTTACTATAGGAAAAACTGATCTATATTGCTTCTAAGCGTTTATTGTAACAAATAGTCTGCTAAGATGCGTCCTTGAAAGATTTTAGGAAAATTAAAGCAATGACAGCAGATTGTAATGCACTTAGTACTATCTTGTCCAACTTCACTAGTAAATTGGCAAGTCCTCTCTCAGTATAATTCCGTTCTGGTCTTTTCTCAGTAGCCTCTTAAAATGTCTAAAAAGGGAGGTGAAAAAGAAGCTGCATCTTCCAGTTAAGGATAAAATCTGTGCTGCTTGCCCAGCATGGCAACCAATCCAACACAGAACTAACAGAAGTCATTTTGTAGGTTCTTTTTGTTTAGACTGGCATGACCCCAAAACCCTTCTTAGCTTTTTCTGGATAACTTACGGTTTTGCCAGGACTGAGGCAATATGCAGATGTTCTATTGTGGATGACTTATCTTTTCAAAGAACAGAAATAAAAACTGACAAACTTGTATTTGAAAAAGTTACATAGACTTGACACCAAGCTCTACCTGGATCAATGCAATATTTTAATCTATAGAGAATAAATTAGGACAACACAAACTTTACCAAAACCCAAAGCTCTAAGAGACCCAATGTAAAATGACTGAAGAACCATTTTGGTCCACACATAAAACTGTAATTGTGACAGCACACTCCTTCTAAAGCATTTCCTTCTGGATTTAAATGTCAGGATGAAAAATTGAACAATTAATTTAGATTGCTTAAACCAATATGCTTTTTAGATCAAAACTACTGAAGAGAGGAGACAGTGGAAGTGAGGGAGCTCATTCTTCTCTACTTATTTCAGTTGTCATTCAATGGCCTGGTCTGCTAGCCTAGAAAGTCGAAATGAATCTCCTCTCCTCCACTGATTTTCTCTTTTCCTCACTTTACAAACAGTGAGTCCCACTGAAGCCAAAGTCAAACACTGCTGTCAGAAAAAACTAGAGCCCAGACACTCAATAATGGCATAATAAAAAAATGCCTAGAAAGTACTGTGGAGGGGAATTTACATCCATTTTGATGCAAGCTTGCTCCATCTGGTGATACAAAAAAACGCAGCCTGACCTGCTCAGTGTGCCTTGCCCACTCTGTTATTGTCTTCCGTAAGCATATTCTTATTTTGCTGAGAAGCCACCATATGTTGTAAGCTGTCACTATCAACAAAAGTATTACTACATTAGCACCTACAACGCCTGATTAGGGACAAGGCTCCTACTGTGCCTTGGCATGTCACAAAAGAAGAAAGCAGACTGTTGTAATCCTAGACTGAAATCTCTGGAACATGGACAAGTTGCAGGAGCTAAACAAAAGAAACAGATGGGAGGTAATATCCTATGAGTAAAAGGATTTATTAAAAATAATAAAATCAGGGCACATTTTATCAACATTTGAGACTTCAGTCAGATGTCAGGGATGCTGTCAGCCTGATACTAGCAGAATAGGTGCATCCTGGAAAGGTTCGAGAAGGGCAAGCATTATGCCTCCAGCCATGGAGTTCTTTCCACATGCACATGGCAGCACAGCAGAGAGCCAAAAAGTATATGCAGAAAAAGCAAGATGAAAGTCAACAGAGTTGTTTGAGCAAGAATCCATATTAAGAGCAAGTTAGTGACAGAATATTTTGTTTGTTAACAAAACCTAGAAATTTTGTGCTTTTGAGAAAGTACTTAGTAATAATCCAGCACCAGATTAGCTCAGAGCAGGCGAGGAGAATGTCAGCACCACACCACCAAATACTGTTATTAAATCGCACTAGCGTGTACATAGGATGGTGTAATTAGGCAAACATTTTTTTCCCCCTCTTCACTTCATGCACACAAGTATGCAAAGGTCAAACATAGCTTAAGTCAGCAGTGATTGCTTAGAGTGATTAGAGAAAAGTCAGTGGGACTATAGTAGTCATACTGTCATGAAGAAGCAAAGAATGGGGAACAGACAATGGCAGTAATTCATTTTTTTTAAATGACATGTTGCAGTAAGACTTTTGGGAACTGCTTCCCTTAACAGAAAGCAGCAAATGTGCTCTAATGCCCCATTCTCTCTTCTTTTACATGATTTTCCAAGAAAAACAAACAACAAATATTAAGTAGTATCTCCCATTCTTTACTCTTTGAAAAACTCTTTCAGAGCACCTGGTTATAGAGCATGAAGCCTGACCTATCAGTTTCTGAATGCACCATAACCAAAGCTGTCCCAGTAAAAGCAAATATTCTTCCTATAAAATTGGGAACAATTTGTTTCCATGGCAGCCAGAACAGTGATGAGCAGCTCTGGCAAATAGCTCTAGAATTACTAGGAGCACAAGGTGGATCAGATGATTTACATACAACATAAATAGTACAGGAGGTGATGAGAGCAAGCAATAGTCTTTTGAAGTATGAGAATTACAGAGCTAATCATCAGATCCAGAGTTATGTCTTTCCCTTTCATCCCTGCAGAATCAGGAGAAAACTATTAGTGTGGATGGATAAACAGCACTGCAACAGATGATATTCAGAGATATTCAGGCATTTCTGAACCCTAACACTGTAATCCTGAAATGGGCTTGCTAAAATCGGCATCTGTGTTAGAACAATACTAATTTTAATAATCTTTAAAATGAGGTGCAAACTTTGCTTAATCTACACTTTGCAGCACACTGTCAGCTGTTAGCTGAAACAGGTTGCCAGATATTGTAGTATTCTGTTTGTGGAAGGAAGTTGCACACCTAAAATACATCTATCCAAAACTCGATTTCTTCAGTGAAATGAGTGTTGCTCGTCCCCAGTTTTGGGGAACCGTCACAAAAGTTAAAGGTCACCTGAACCCTTGATAAGAATCCAACTCAGGCTCACAATCATCTGTACTTACCACAAGATTTTACACCCTTTCTCTACATATTCGTCCACAAATGTGCTCATTTATTAGAAGATATGACCTTAAAATTGCTGTGTCTCAGGTCTTCACAATGCTGAACTAGAATATAACCCCAAAATATACTAGCAAAACTAGATACAGAGATTGTCATCCAGGTGCAATAGTTTCTGAACCAGCACATTAAAAAAAAATCTTAACTTTTATAGAATACAGATCTGCACATCAGCTACAAGTTTCTACACTATGATAGAAGATTAAATTCCCAACAAGGTTTTTTCTACATGGCTTAGCTTCATTTTATTTATTTTGAATGTTGCTAGCAGGTTCATTCTGAGAACAGTATTTCTAACACCACTATGACACTGCAACCTTGAAACTACCTTGGAGATTCAGTAGCATCACAGGTATGCCGGCCTAATCCACTTAGCAAAATTGAGGTGGAATTCCTAGCTTGACTTTTCTGAGAACAAGGTGGCAAAGCTATAAGAATTGTCGAAGAATTACCGAGAATTACCTATTATCGAAAGTTCCCCGTTTAAGAAGAACCAGAAGGTTTTCAGGGAGATTATATCCAATGTATCCACAGTTTGATGGAGCTATCTAATTTTAAAATTGTTTATCCTGTGTGGGGCAATGTAACATTTTGCTATCCCCGTCAGGTTCTCCAGCCCCACAGAACGCAACAAGAAACCTGCCTTAAACTGCTGAGAGCCAAAGACAAGCTCTAAAAGAAGCTAGATATGGTATCTTCCTGTTAGGGGAATTATCTTCTGCAGCCATCTAGTAGTCTTGAAGTAAGAACAAGGGAAGATAAGCACTATGAGAACACATCCATCCCTCAGCTCACAAAAAAAATATATGCATGCATATGCACAGCGGAAAGCCTCAACTTTCCTACTATGTTGTTTTTTGGGGGGAGGGGGAGCATTGACTTATGGAAGTAATATCTATAGCATGAGGTTTGTGGGAACATGGGAACGGGAATTTCATGTCGCTTAAAAATATAAGAAATGCCCAGCCGGGTCAGAGCAACATCCATCCAGCCCGGTATTCTCACTCAGAGAATGACAAAAGCAGATGCTATTTAGAGAGTTCGTGTGAATATGGCTATTTTTTGCAACCCTTTCCCATTATACTCCCCGAGGATCCAGAATTCTTATATTAAAGACACTACTTGCAACTTACAACTGAAATTCTCCCTGGAATACTGCATCCTCTCCCAATGGTAACTTATGCCTTCACAAAATAAACTCTCACTGCGGTAGGTGCCGTACCCGCTTCATCAACAGCAGTGCACAGCTTTCAAAGTGATGTGAAAGAGCCTCAAAAGTGGTGTTTGTTTTGTTTTTTTTAACAGGGACAGGCAGGTCCCTGTAACTCATGCGCATATTATATATATAAGTACATATATATAATTTTATTATTATTATCTGCATTTTTCAAAGGAAGAAAAGTCTCCCTTTAAGTTAGCTCAATTCCTATTTGTTCAACTGGGAGTATGGAAAGCTTAATTCCATTAAAAGTGATGGAAGCCAAGCTAACACTCACCAAGGATGTAGATGGGAAGAAAATGTAGCTGCTGCCTTTACTTCCTTGCTGAAGGGCATGAAGGCACTTTGCTGAAAGAACATATTTACATTTCATTAAGATATTTCAGTCCACCATTTTTGTAATTTTTCCTCCTGAATGCACATTTTCTGTCAATGTTTCATCACTTTTATAGCATTACACCAAATTCTAAACCTCAGATTTGTTATTCATGAACTTCACAGAATCAGTTATGCATACAAGGATTTACCAGGAGCACAGTACTATCACTGTATCACCCAAACTCAAGCTTAGTCATCCAAGTTCACCGTAGTCCTGAAGTGGTTGCTACCATAACATCCAGCCTCTGTCAAAAGTCAAAATAAATCACCTGTTTTAATCTCCCGTGCATGTTTGCATAAAGATCATGGATTTATATGCAAAAGAGTCACACACTGAAGTTTAATCCCACTCTGCCAGTCTATAGAGAACATTGCCTATGCAGCAAGCAAACTATTTAAAAACTAATTCCTGAGTGAATTTGTTTTGCTATCTAGTCAGGAAATGCTTTTGCCTTCCCCTGCTCAAAGGACATCAGCATTATTCAGGTATAGCGAGAGCAGCCATTATTCTGGCTGAAAGCGATAAAACATCATCCTTTGAGTACATTAGCTGCAGGAAAGCTTTGATGTGAGAACAAAAGCCCAGAGAGAAAACAAATACATAAAAGATACGGTTACCCTGAGATCCACGGGGAAAATCTTGCTAAGGAGTAGATTCTAGTTAAAGGGCTGCATAAGCATGCTGATGCTTTTTTTAAGCTAGATTCAGAGGCTCCCCGGCATCACTGCAGAGCCACTAGAGTACGATAAGGCAGTGACATATGACATTGGTTTCACAGAAACCTCCGTGGCCATCAAGTATTAGCTAAAGTTTGAGTTTGTTGCACCAGGAAGAAACCCATGGAGACAATGTCTGAATCTCAAACATTTAAACACTGGTTTATAACACACTCCCTGAATTAGCCTTGCAGAGCAATACTTGCTCCAGATCAAGAATACACCGACACCCAGTGCCTTTGCCCTCTGTCAGCATGCCTGAATAAACCTGGGTTAAAAACTTAGGACAAAAGCAGCCAGGAGAAGTTGAAGGATCACCTGAACTTGTCAGTGAGAGCTCCTTGGTTTGCTGCTAAGTCAATGATGCCCTTCTTGTTGAAATGGGTCAAATTAAATTAAAGCACATCAGTCAAGAGGCCAGTCCCTTCAGGATCTTGATAGTCAACACCACCCAGAGCACGCCTCACATCAGCTGCTTTCTCCAGAGCCCTCTTCTGCGAGCTCCTTCCTGCCATCTCTCACAGTTAGCTACAGAGACAGCCTGGAGGGACTAGCCTCCAAACCTGTGCATCTAAAGTTAGCTGGTAACATAGAAACATATTCTCACTACCCACATCTCCAGATGTCAGGTTAATTTAAATGTATTTAATCATATCCAAAATCTTTGTGTTGCCAGGAAAAAAAAATGTACTAATTTTTACCTGTGAGAATTTCAACTGGCAAATCTAGAAGTAACATGTAAGGGATAAACAGCTTAGATAGTGGAAATAATCATGCATTTAGTTTTGATTGCAAGCTGTCAATGTATGTTTTTTAGCAAGGAAAAAGCATTTACACCGAGATCTACCATATGAAGCATTGCCAAAAAGATCAGCTGCTAGTAGCAACACTGCCATCTCATGATTTTATTGCAAGTCTCATGATATTCAGTGCTTTTCTTGGGGCTTCAGCTTTTCAACTGTTAAACCTCAGCAGCAAATTGTTTAAAAAAACCCACAAAACAAATTTTCTAGCTTCCATGTTTTCTGAGAAAAAGCCGGAGAATGTAACCTTCAACAAGTAAGAAACAGGCAAAAATGAGGAATTCAAAGCATATAATTTAAAACAACCCTGTGTTTTTGGACCATGACTCTCTGTCAACCTGAACTTCTACAACAGATCATCATCGTGAGTCAGGTAAACTTAATTACAAACCCAAGAGATGGGTTCACTAACTTGATCAGAGAAGGTTGGTGCTTTGCTGTATCAGCAGCAGAGTTCAAATTTCAGAGATTTGAGGGGAAAAAACCCAAATACAAGAGCCCACATCTTCCTTGCACACAACAACTGCCAGAGGCCAACAGTATGTCCCATAGCTCACCAAAATGTTTAATTCCTAACAAAACCTAAATGCTCTAAAAGGACAAACCACCCACAAATCCTTTCTCCCCCACTGACAATTTTTCTGGCAAACCGGCTTTATAAATAGGCTGCAGAACAGACCCAGTATTCACTAGTGCATTAAGAATCATTTAAATCTGAAGCAAGAATGTCTTTTGCTGTTCAAAGCAATGTGTTTTTCAGAAGAAAAGGACAGAAACACAAACCACAAACTGAATCCCCTTTTTAATATTGCTCACCTTGAGCGCAACCCCCCCCGCACACTTTCTCTCAAAGCCCTGTAACTAAATCAATTTAAAGTTTCCTTTCAGCTCAGCAGGAACTTTCGGCTGTAAATGAGAGATTCTTATTAGCAGCTTAAGATGTCTATCGACTTCATCCCATTTTATTTAATTCCGGATAGCTGGAAGGCTTTCATGCAGTTTTAATTGCCTCCAAATCTGATTTTCGGAAGGGCAGGAAGAGGTTAAAAGAGACGATAGTGGATAAAGCACCTCTGTACCCCGGGACTGCCGAGCACACCAGCCTCAACGTGCCGTGGTCCCTGGGCGCCCGAAAGCCAAGGACCCGCAGGGGGCAAGCCGAGTGCCCGCGGCTTCTGCAGTGCCACCTGGAGCACAAACTCCAGAGGGATTTCTTAATCCCACTTAAAAAAGTACGGATTTTCTACACTGTTAGGTTTCTCAAACCGCAGAGCTTGCGATTACTTTTCTTTGCATAGGTGCGCCAGTAGAGGCCACCATAAACCCAGCTGAACAGGTTTTCAGCTGCACAGGTACATGCGTTACATGTACCACACTAAACTGCTACATCTACCACACTAAACAGAAAGGAGACTGATGATGGGATTAGGGCTTTAAGTACGTCTGGGCTAACGTCCGAGCAAAGCATCAGCGAGTGGCAGCATGGACAGTCAGCAGAAGCTTCTTACGTACTGCTCACAGGTTTGGAGGGCTTTTCCTTCAGTTTGAAACTCATTCCTATGCTCAAAAGAACAAAAGAGGGGAAGAAAGGGGGTAAATTAGACAATACTTTCTGTGTACAATGGAAAACGCTGTGGCATTAAGCAAGAAGAAATCCCAGTGAATGCTCTCCAAGAGAGGCAGGAGTTCAACCACACTCCTTATATCCTTATGTCCACGTAAAGCCTTGCCTACTGATTCAGAAGCCCGTTTCTGCTAGGACAGACTGATATAGCCTAGCTATTTTTCTTCCCAGTCTCCTGCTTAGTTAAGTCATCACCTCGAGCTCCCACATACCTTCCGGCTCCTGTCCTTGCACTCACTCACTCATTTCTTGAAAACAGTTATTGGTTCAGCAAAACATATGGAAATGCATAAGGGGCTGCGGATCATACAGAATAGCTTAAATTTAAGTTATATAGTGCCACCAGACTCATAAATTTAGCATGACCCAGCAAGTTCAAGCCAGGCTTGTTTTTTTTCAGAGCTGACACACCCCAAATCATACTTCAGTCTGAAATGCCAGATACTTCTACATGTGTACAATTTCTGCAGGTGAGAAGGCTGTGGAAAGGGGAAATACTTGACAAATGTATTTTTGGCTGATTCTCTTGAATAAAGACTAGAAACCTGAGTTGACTGCAAGGCTACTTGTTAAAAAAAATATATATATATAGATTTCTAACTACACACAAGATGGTCTGGTGTTTGTTATTACCACAGTACTGAAGCAATACTGCAATTTCAAACACTGCAGCAATCTCCCAGCTCACACTTTTCTACTTATATACGCTTTCAGGCTGTGGCTTCAGTAAGTATCAACAGATGAGCAGTATGCCTACAAGTTTACCCAGACTTTATTTTATCATGACACTTCGAATATTGGTCTATTTTTCTTAAACTTTTCCGTAACATTCCTCAGGCACACCTCTCTTTCTACTGCTTAATATTTCAATTATAGTATTGACTAGAGATCCCAAATAAGACAAAGACAGGTGCTAATTTTTGCACCTTTGCTCATTATCTACAAGGCACGTATCAGCTGTAGGAGTTAAGGCAAGGAGGACTCCCAGTAATAGTTCAGAGGCTGTTTCCTGGGAAACATTGTAGGATGGAGCTTTTTTCAGCATCCAGCAACCCACAGTAACCAAACAACACTGAATACAGGAGATTACTTCTTCCCACAGCCAGAAATTTTAACATTTAGCAGTTTGAGTGCTAGCATAGCCCCCACACTGGTCATGCATGATACCTCTCATGGGTAAACTTCTGAAGAACCATAAGCTGGGTAACTTTGAATTTGAAAGGAATTAAATTCTAATAAGGGAGCAGGCAGAAAAAAATGCATAAAGTCAAAACAGTCGGCATACACTGTCTTTAAGAAGAGACAGAGAGAAGAGCAAAGATCAGTAAGACTTAACCTTCTACATACGTTTATCTCCCTTGTAACTGATCCAAACTCCAACATAAAATCCGCAGTAGAGCTGGGAAATTGAAAGCAGACTTCCTGGGCCCACAGCTTTAGCCTATTTTAAATTAAAGGACTATGGTCATCGAATCATTGTCTGTTGACACTAAAAACCAAACAAAAAAATCTCCCACAGGCCCACAGGATGTGCAGCTTCTCTTTCCACAGAGACTTTGCAAAAAGAATAAATATCATATATCAGTATTTTAAAGACAAGCAACTTGTCCACCATCACATGCAGTAAATCTATCATGGAGCTCAGTTAACTTTTTTCCTGTCATGATGATGAGTCACTTTCTGCTGTGCACCAGTAAACAGAAACTTCTAGACTCGAGTGCTTTCTGACTTGTGCTAGAAAGCATTATGCAGAAAAATCTAAATGTATATATGCAAGTTTTTAAAAGATGCATGCAAAAAAGTAAACTGAAAATATAAGAGTATAAGACTGTTTAAATATCAACCCCACAGCTTTACAAAACCAGTGGTAGATTCTGCAAAGATATATTGTGAACATTTTCTAGCAGATGCATGTATGAGAGCTCATCTGGCTTGGAAGAAACTTTAAAATATCTTAAGCTACTGCTAATCCCAAAGCTTCCATTAAAAAGTCTTTTTTTCCCCTAAAACATGGAGGCCTTCAGGTAACACTGTCTGGAACTTCTGCAAGTAGAACATACAGTGCACTTCATTATTATACTTCAAACTAACAAACAAACAAACAAAAAAAAAAAACCCTTACAAAACCCACAAGCCCTCAACCTCGGTTCTCCAGCATTGCTCTGGATCTTCACTGGGTATAGCTGCTAGTCCCAGCAGATCCTCTTGAACCAAAACTCTCCCTTTCTGCTGTTCCTTTCCACTCCATAAAAACGAGAACAGCAGCCTTCAGACAAGAGAAGACGAAAATCTCTCCGGGGTTAAGCAGAGGGTGTTTCATTTTGGATTCTGTGGGAACTGATGCAAGGATCACGAGGTGCTCAGGTTGGGCTCACGAGGCTGGGCAGGCCTCAGAGACTCACACGCGCACACACATGTGTGCAGCGATCGTGAAGCAAGCACGCTGCACCAAGTCACCAACAGGCTGAACTAATAGCAGCACTTGGACCCAGCAGGCGAGTATAAATCAATAATTGTAGCTAACTACTGCAGCCTGCTGTTTCTAAGTCATTCATCATTGCCTAGTTATGTGTTATTGTGTGCTTCATTAAATGCATGCTATGGGTTAAAGCCATGTAAATCAAGGCTGGAGTGATAAAAAGCCAAAGAGCATGTATACATTATTTTTAGACTCACATATACCTCCATCTACCATTAATTGCCTAAAAAAAAAAAAAAAAAAGAAAAAAAGAAAGGAAAATTCTGGACATGTGAAAGGTTTCTGCACAAAGGATGAGAATGTATTGTCTCCCATGTTCGCCAGGGACCGTACAGTTGGCTTAAAATGTCAGTAAAGGGAATTTAGCCTGGTTATTAGGAAACTGGAAGGAAGGAAAGGGTTAGGAAAAGAGGAACAACCAATAAAAAAGACAAAAAAAAAAGATACAATTCTTTAAATGTAAGTACTATTAAGATTAAGTACCAAAACAAATCACCTGAAGGGGTTGAGAGTTCAGTCCCTGGAGGATTTTCAGAAAAGGCAAAAGTAATGCTTGTCGGGAATTGTATGGATACTGCATGGAGCTGGGAGAGAACCAACTAGATGATAGATTTGTGTGCCTTCCTTACAACGTTCATGATTTGGTAGCAGAATTAATTCCCTTTCACTCTGGCCGAGAATGCTTTCACTAACAGTCATGCATCTATTAGACAGCTGACAGCAGATACCTTCTTAGAGGAAATGCATTAGCTAGAGACGAACGGTAAAATTTTAGATTTTGAAAATGGTCTAAGAGATGAGTAGAAGATCTTACCTTTATCAGTCCACCACCGCCTACCTCACTTTTTGATGCCCCGTATCAGACTGTCTGATGACTCTGAACTGCCCCCTTGACAATGCCTTCTGCATTGCAAAACTGCACAAAGACACGTCAGAGTGGATTTGATAGATTTTTAGGAATGTGGATATTACAATTTCCTTTTCATTCCAAGGACTGAGAGGGAATAAAGTTTACTTCACTAATTTCTGCTACCCAGTTATCTTTTACTGGATAATAGGTGACTGAAACAATAACAGCTTTGCTATTCTGTTGTTCAGTCATAAAGATCAATACTTTGAAACTATAACAATTATTTCTCTAGGTCAGTAGAAGAAGGTTGATCATGCTGTTTTTTAATCAAAAACAATACAACTAAAATACTATTTTCTTCCCTCTTCATATATATTAAGCCCCTTAAAAATGAAATTTTGTAGAAGTTACTTTTGTTTGACTACATAGTTAAATAAATGCTATCCTAATGCTCTGAATAATGCGTAACAGCTTTTATCCACAGGGGTTTTTAGCATTTGTGTCAGTACAGCTGCCACAGAAAGCAACAGAAAATTAAAAAATAACACCAGCAATTTCTGAAAGTCTTTTTTAGTTCATTAGTGAGCAGATCTTTCCACTATCTCTTAAGACGTATGCAATTCTTTCCACTCACTGCTATTGGCTGCACTCCGTAAATGTAACTTTTCAACATATATATTTGTGCAGTTTGGCCATAGGCTTTTTAGAAGCAATTTTTCTATTCAGGAAAAATCCAATTATGAACCTGCAATACTATAAACCTTAATCACACAACACTGCTAGACCTCAAACTCAAAATTTCAATGAAAGTTTGCTTAAAAAACAGCAGATATATTTTAGACGCACTTTGAAAAGGAGTTAAAACCAAGCACCAAAGGTTCAGGACACTCAATAACTCTCTTTAACATCAGAAAACACTTAAACAAATGAGTGTCTGAGGAAACACTTAGATAATCTGTACTGCTTTTAATCCAATAGTGTCTGAGGAAACACTTAGATAATCTGTACTGCTTTTAATCCAATAGTGAAGAGTAATAATTTAAAACACCTTATGTGCGCCTATAAAACAGATTATATTGCATACTTATATTAACACACAGAAGTTATTGCAGAGGAGGCAATTCTACAATTATTCACAGATCATCCACAGAGCACAGAGGACTGAAGAACATCGTTAGCTCTCTGGTTTCATCCCTTATTAGCTAGGTAACGTGCTTAGCGAGAAAATGGTGACGCTGAGAACTAAGGCACATTGAGTTTAGCCCTACTGATCACATGCTGCTAGCTGGCAATCGCGATGCAAGGGAGCATGGTCCTGGATTGCCAAAGATCCTTTGTATGCTGGGTCTATACAAAAAAGTAGCTCAGGGAACAGGGGTAGCAAGCTCCCATGCACCTTTCTTGATCCCTGAACAGCACTGCAGTGGGCATCCTGGATTTCTTTTTTAAACTGAAATACAAAAGAGTCACTGATTATTCAAAGTGTCAAAAAAAAAATCTTTAGCTTAAATGTACTGTTTTCTTAAGATGAGAGGAATGCATAATTAATTGGCTTCTTTATACAAAGATTGGCTCCTTGTAGATAGATAAATCTAACTAACAGATAAACACTAAGTCATCTGACCAGCTAATGTCTAGGGAAACAAATTTTCATCAACTCTTTAAAATAAATGTTTGCCATTTCAAGGAGAAAATGGAAAATTGTCTTGTGTTGACTGATGTCATTCCAACTTCTGCGATTAACGAGCCTCTAAGGTTGCTCAAGTCTTTGCATTATGCAGCAATCACGTAGAATCAGCCATGAATTCTCATAAAATGGCATGACTCACTAAATAATTCGTAAGTAATATAAACTCATACTAAATCTTCCATCATTCAGAAGGAATGGTCACCAACAAAAAGAGTAAGAGACTGTAAGACTACACAGTCAGGTTATGGGATGATAAGCTTATATTAAATCAAAGCTGAAACTTGACCTCATTATGGATTCTTCACCCTCCAGGCGAACACAGTGAAAAGTGATGTAGACACCACCTTGTCACATACACGCTGCTAATAGCCATAGAAACGCATTCCACTGATACTTACTATCCATCTAAAAGTTGATGTAGGTCTTTTTAATCAAGAAAATCATGACAAATCACAGATGGGCAAAGATCCCTGTAAGCTTAGGCAGTAGTTTGAAAGACCAGTTGTCCAATAGGACTCTCTCAAGTAACCAAGATAACACAAACTGTTTCTTTTCCAGAGATTTCTCTCCCACAGTTACATATCTATCTTTTCTAGGGAGAAGAGGAAGGGACAGGACCATGAACTCCACAAAGGTGTGCTACAGATTGTGCAAATGAAGTTCAAATTGCAAAATAATTTCATTTGAAAGGGAACTCTGAAGATGAACTAATCTAATCTCCTGCTTAAAAGGAGGCTTATTTCAAAATTAGATCAGGTTGCTCAGGGCCTTGCCCAGTTGTGTTATGACAGTCTTCAAGGACAGCATTTCCACAATGTCTCCGGGCAACTTCCAGCACCGAACCGCTTTTATTGGGCATAAGGAGAAAAAAAAATGTTCAGTGAAAGTTCCTGTTTTCCAAATAGTGACAATTGCTTCCTGTCCTTCTGGTGCATACATCTGAAAAGTATCTATCTCCATCCTCTCCACATCTCTCCCATTATGATTTGGCAGCTAGATCTGCCCCTGCTCCTCAGCCATTTTATCTCCTTCCCCCAACTCTCTCAGTCTCTCCTCTTATGTCATACACTCCAGCCCCCTAAATATTTTAGTGGATTTCTGCTGGGCTTTTTTTCAGTGATCTCTTAATATTAGAGAAAGCAGCTACAAAGAAAGTGTAACTCAAAGAGCAGCTAGTTATTATTAATCTATTTTGAACATTTCAGCAGTTCTAATACTAAGAGAAACCCCAAATCATCATCTTCTGGACAAGCAATAAGGATAACAAATTATCCCAAAGGCATGTTGTTCTTTTCTTGGAGCAGTTAGGATAGTCATCAACAATTTCCATTTCACTGACCCCTTAATAAGGGCATCATTCTTGTCAAAACCTTTTTACCGTAACAGGGAAAAAAATGCATTGTAAAAACAATCAAGATACACACAGATGCCGTTTGGATAAACAGTAAACTTTCTGGACCATAATAGTTTACTTCTTTTTATTATGAGCTGTAGCAAACACCTAGCAAGCACAACAAGAATTTTTATAAAATGTCTAGCAAATATAACCTACCCATTCCACGTTAAGAAAGGGAACACAATATTAGACAAAGGTTTTTATATGCAACAAAGGCTTTATGTGTCGGTATATGTGTGTATGTGTGTGTATCCATACATATTTGCATGTGTGCTATGCATATTTAAGTACTTTCACTGGCTTACATGATGGAAAACCAAAAAAAAAAAAAAAAAAAGTCTTCTTCTGACCAACAGTACAATTTTATATACACAGTAGACTCCCACAAACAAAAATACAATGTAAGAGTTTAAACCTTGATTCAGCTCCATAAAGTATTCTGAGAAACAGCATTCTGCCTCCCTCCCATTAACAAAACATGATTTTCCACATTGGTGCAGCATTATTCCAGCTCCAAACAACATAAAGAGATTTCCTGATTTCTCTTCACAAGAGCTACCTCCCCATCAGGACTTCTTGTAGAAAGTGTGAGGTCCATACTATCCTAGATTAAACGGAAAACATGTAGTGTCCATTTATGTTTTTTTAAGACATTGAGTTATTTCTTTATAAAGTGCATTTTAATCATTTCAAGTTGGAAGTAAAGAGGGAATACAAGCAGGGTGTGTAATGGTGACAAAGTGATGGTGAATGCACTCCTGCTGTATTGAAGCAGAGGGAAAAAGCCTGCTTAATAGAAGTAACCTTTACACTTACAGGAGGCTTAGCCAGTGATTGCCATGCACAGCATTACATGACCAGATGTGAATCAAAACACGTAGCTTCTCCTGTATACCAGCTGATTGGTTTTATGGAGGCACAAAAGCAAGCACGCCAGTATTCCCACTTCAACTGCTCCTCCTCCAAATGGCACAGTCAATCTGCTGCTAGGGCAGAGGAGGTTCCACTTTGCTGGAGCTGAAAGAACTATTTTTCCAAATGATTTTAGAAAGCAGAATGAAATAGAGAGGGTTTTAGATAAGATGAAAGATAAATGGCAGCAAGTTCTGCTTCTGCATCCCAAACAAAGAGCACAACATCAATTAGGAGAGATGACAACTAGCGAGTTGTCATCACTCACACTTCCCATGGTCTCCATGTCTAATACTTCATCATCAGTTTTGACTTACCATAATTTGTTTTGTGTATAGGGTTTGAAGAACTGCCAGAGCAGAGAACTGATGATTACTACAAGCAATTAGACTAGCCAGTTCTAGCAAAAAAAAAAAAAAAAAAAAAAACAAAACAGGTAAGAAATGATTTTAAAGGGGGTAGGAGAGAGTGGGGAGTAGAGATAAGGACAGATGAAAAGCATTCTCAACCAGCTAAACGAAAACATTATTAAAGAAAACGAAGTACCTCAAATCCTTTACATTTAGAAACTGCAAATAGTAAAACTGCTACAGCCTCATGATCTTCACTCATAGGAGATGGGAGATGCAAAAACACTAATGAGGACGAGGTCAATGACTGAGCAGAGTTAGAGATGCAACTGCAGCAAAAAGGCACCATTCATTTTTCCTTCTCTACTTGCCACTTAGAAATAAATAATAAGGTCTGAGCCTGTAATGGAAAACAAGTACTTTTTGATTTATTTGCATGAATCTTGAAAACTGAGATTTGCTGAAACTAAGCATCACTGAGCTCTATCCCAGATTTGTAATTATCTTCACACACACCCCTCTGGAAGATGGCCTTACTAATCAAACACATTCAAGAACAATTCTATAGGAAACAGTCTGATTTTGTTTGTCCCAAATCAATTTCTGGCTCTCTCAGACACTAGAAGTCCACTTTTCCTAGTTCATAGCACTTGTATTTCATGAGTACTGGAACAGATTACAAAAACATTCCTCAAGTACACATGCCAAACAAGTTGCTGGTACTTATCTGCAAAAGTTCAATTCTTCATTCTTCTCATATCCTGTACCAAAAGGTATGCAATTTTGTAGTATATATTCCTATGTTAGATTATGACTTTAATTATATGGTCTGTGTCTTCAGTTTATGTAACGATATACAGGACTTAGCAAGCAGATGCAAAGACTAACATGCAAGTTTCAAGATGTCAGTCTTGGGGTGGGAAGAAGGGGAAGAAATACACATCAGGTTACAGAAAATTCCCATAAATCATTTTCACAAAGCAGTCACAAAGAAAGCATTTATCTTAAGCCCCATAATTAAGTGTAGCGCTGGTCTGCTTTCCAGCTGCAAATTAAACTCTAGCACTGAAAGGAATGTACTAAACCGTTTCCAAAAATGGCCAGATGTGCACACTCAAACATCATTCACACCACTCTGGTGAACAGCTGGAGCCAAGTTTTGACAAAGGCAATACAGCAGTTCAGCACTGACAGACAATGTCATCTGAATTATAACCGACTGATATGCTCCAATCAAAAACAAACCAAAAAAAATGTTAAGGACTTTGCAGAAAAACATTCATAAACCAGGAATTGCCAAGGCTAAATTGCACAGGCAAAATCATCACTGTTCCTTCACAAAACCACACAGGGACTGAACAGTTAGGGTGCATCTACATTACACAAACCCTAAAAAATAGCCTTTTAGTTCAAATCACAAGTGCACTTTGGAAGCAAATCTCCCAGTCATCCCCACTTACCCATACTTTGCCTCGCATCACAGCGTGGTCTTGGAGCCCACCAAGCATGCCCCAGCTGCGTGTGTTTGGCACGTGGAATCAGGTCAGAGCTCATCGGAAGCAGCTCCTCGCTCCCCAGAAACACGCACAGCGAGGATGCTCGGACCTTATCAAAAACAGCTTCGGACCATAGGTCCAGCCCTAGTGAGCTGTGTTACTTGCTGGTGGCCACCTATGGCTACATGTCTCCTGGTTGTGCCTGGCCTGCCCCACATGCCGATGGGGAGCTGGCGCAGGAGAACGGCACCTCTCATCACGCCCAGCCACGGGCACAGGGATTCTCTGACCGAAACTGTGGTATGGGTACCACCTCACTGAAAAAAATAATTTCCTCTCACAGTCTACTCTGAATACTCTCTCTGAAAGCTCAGAAGTTGGGTACAGCCAGCGCTGTTCAAGACCTCCATCTTAATATCACTTAACTGTTTTATCTCTTCCTTGTTAAGTCCTCACTCTCAATCCTAAATAGGACATAAAGAGAGAACTACAGAAATCATCAAATCAAAAAAGCACAAAATAACTAAAAGTCAATGTGAAGTAAGTCACAATAACTTCACTACCATGTTGCATACCTTGCATCTTTTGATTTTTCATACTTTAAATACACTTTTTTCCTTAAGATAGCTCCTACTCTGAGACCCGCCAGTAAACCAAGCAGGGTTGTGAGTCTGCATGCCATGTGTGGGGAGGGAAGTGGGGAGGATGGCAGGGATGCATACTAAAAATAAAAAATGAATGAAAGACTTCATTAGTTTTCTTCAAAAGTAAACCTACTTCTGATCTTTAAAAATCTATACTGAGGTGTACACTGATATAGTATCTGTGTGATTATTGTGCATAGCATATATTCAAGTAGCTTGCATTTTCTGTTGGGCTTTAAAGACACACAATCAGATTAGCAGCAGTCACTAGCTAAGCACTCAGAATTAGATGCTAACTTCTTCTTTTTTTTTTTTTTCTTCCTCCTGAATCTCATATTTTCCTGCAGTTGTTCAAAACATTTCCCTCATTCCCATTCATTCACTAGTGCAACGCTGGTTAATTTAGAGTCAAGAAAGCGATTCAGATTTGCAAAGGAGATAGCTGATGGCTGAGACTAAGAGCAGCCCAGCACCAGAAGGCAGAAGATGACCTGAGTCCAAGCCATCGAACCCCAGCAGCCCCACAGCAGGCAACAGGGGGGAGCCCTCAGGAAGGCTGCTGGGACCATGCGACACCGTCACACAGATGGGATACCCGGCTTGCCCCGGCGTACGTAGCCCACCTCCACTGCGTGCTGATGACGTGGACAAGCTCCGGTCCCCGCGCCTCCCACCCTTTTGCCTTGCAGCTTATCAGTAAAGACTTGCATCCAGACAAGTGTGGACTGCTGGCAAGAGGGACCTCACATGTAGATTTAAAATATAGCGTACATGTAGGCAAGAGCGACCAGATACAACTCTTTCTATTTCTTAACTACACATGTGCTTCCCTTTTAACTGTTTGATACAAGTTTTATTTAAGCTTGTTTTAGCCAACTAACAAAAACTGAAGGTGCTGGAATGCATTAGAAAGGATGCATTCTTCATCCAAATAAAGTCTGATGTCAAACTGATTTTAAAAAAGTGTTTTCAAAAAATAATTTTCCAATAAATTAAAAAAACTCAGATTATGTATCTTCTCAAGACAGAACTGCATATTGTATGCATAACAAAAGTGCAAATTTAGCACAAAGGCTACCTGTAGTTCAATCAGTACGTTTGAAGTGATTACTGGAAAATCAATAGAAAATTAATTTGAAAAGCAATAGCAGCAGATCTGTAGGGCAAAACAGTCGCAGCTGAGGTCTCAGTATCCACCGTATATACATTTTTAGAAAAAGAGTAGGGGAGGTTACTTCCAACCAGCTCCAGTCTGATCCCATGAACTGAGCAACCTTCAGCAGAGCCAACTTTTTAGGTGCCCTGCCGGGGGCATATTTCAGTTCAGTTTTATTTGAAAGGAAACCAATCCACGTGCTCCAAGACTGCTCTAGAGATTTGAACTAAAGCACAGTAAGTGAGAATAAATGAGATTTGCTTCAGAAGCTCACTCCCGGATCAAAAATAAAACACCAGTGAAGAAACTGCCTTTATCTATTATGGTCATTTGACTTGACAGACTTTTCCTTTACTCTCTCTGAATTTATATTCATATAATTTATTTATATATTTATTTATATTTATTTATTTAAAATGTGAAAATAAAATATTGCCCTTTGATACACTGTTACTGTGAAATGACTTTGCCTACAGCTCAAAAGAACTAACAGAACTCACTTCAGTTTTACAGCTCTCAATTTTCAATTTTGCCCAGTGACCCAAGCTCCCTACTAGTACAGCTGGAGAGAGTGCAATGTCTTTTTCTCTTCTTTACACGTCTCTCTCTCATTAAAAGGCGTGCTTATTCACTGTTACTTCCTCTCAGCACAGCATCAAACCTCACCTAATAGAGGGGGCTTACTCTGGAAGTACTCATTTCTTAAAGACATGACTGGACATTTTTTGGTGGAAGTCTCACACTTCATCAGTTAATGCACATGTTCACAAAAATTCTAAATTATTACTTTAGAAGCACTAATTTTGCAGGTCTTACATCTGAGCATTGAAACCCCTTTCACTTTTAGTGGGATGATTATTTATTGTTAACTTGATATTCACTCTGAAGCACAGTTCTCACTGTTGTAAAAGATAAGTAAGATTTTCAGACTGCTGTAATTGGCTCCACTTAAGCATAAAAAGGGAAAATAAATTTGAAAATATTTAATTTAGTACCACTTTAGTCATAGATGGTATAGTAAATTGCCACTAGGAACCTATCTTGAAGTAATGTAACATTTACCCACTCATTCCCATACTAAAATGAGAAGTATGCTTCAGAACTGATAATTTCCAAAATAAGATTTCATGTGATACATAAGTGTAAGACAACTTCTGGTTCAACACAGAACAAATGAACTTTAAGTTTTGAAAATTTCTCATTTTTAAACCTCATCCCCCACCCAGCACTTCACACAGTAAGAGCCTGTGGAAAGTAACCATGTATTTTACATATTACAGATAATAAAATACTAGAAAAGAAATTTTTGTCTAAAATACATTTATTGGAAAACACTGGAATCACTTAATTTTCCCCTATTCAACTGATTTGCTGGGGTAGGGGGAGAGCTACGTGTTCATATAAAGCTTCACTGCACAGCATTAGAGATTTTGGTAAAAACAGACCCAGTGTAACAGTGCACTCCAAAAGAAAAGTGAGGCTTGGTTCAGAAATACACTGACTAATTACACCTAATTCCTCATTATTAAAGAATTTTCTTTTCTGTATGCTCTCTTCACACCTCTGCCACCTCCTGATGACTTTTTCACACCTTCAAAGCCCCTGGAGATGTTGTGTCTTGCAGAACTATTAAAAATAGCATGTTCTCATGCATCAGTACTAAGGAGGTTATATTTTCGAAACTATTCTAAAACATCAGTCAACACCCCAATAATTATGAGAGAATCCCAGCTTGTCATGCTATCGCACTGCCGCCTGTGGCCAACACAGGCTTGCAATACTGGGTGCAGCCACCTCAAGATAGTTGATTTTAGGACTACATCCTCCTTTAAATGAGGAGGAGATAGGCTGAAACAATACATTGCATTACCTTTAACACAGAAATATTGTTGAGCTGCACCTTGATGGGGATCTGCAATCAATCGCACTGCTTGACCTGACTCCGAAAGGCAGTGGATGGGGGAGAAAGACCATTGCCTGCTAACTTGGCAATAAGTTAGAACAATCTTCCCAACAGTAAGACAGTACTTTTCTTCTGCCTTTGGATCGTGAGATGTATTTTTACAGATCTCTATTTCAAGGGAGATAATCATTTGAGCTTGAGGCTTCCACTTATCCTTTGGCAAATTAAAAATAAATAAATAAATAAAAGGGATTGCAAACAGTAACATTTAATAAAACAGAGTCTTAGCATGTAGCTTACTTTATGTCAAAACTATACCTAGTTACCATATTCGATAGTAACCTTCACTGCAGCATGTCTCCAGTCACACACACACACAAAAATAACCCACAGAAGAAAGTGTTACTCAGCCAAATACTCCCATGCTTGTATACATGTTCAAAGTCTTGGTAAATGGATGTTCTGCTGAAAATGGAGCTGCATTCCATACAAAAACTAGCCTTCATATAATGTAAAAAAGAGGTATACATATGTAATCAGATACTCAGGAGTGTGACGAACTTAAAACTTCTGTCCAGATCTTTGGAAAAATTTGACAGCTGTTCTGAAAGATTTTTTTCTCCTCTTTTCATCCTTTCTTTCTCCCCCATTTTCTCTCTAACAGATGCTTTTATTCTGTTTTTTTTTTGTTTCTCCTCTCTTCAGCTACAGAGTCGCGGGGAGGGGGGAGGAAGCGTAGGGTGCTAATGCACAAAGCAGTACTTGTTAAAAACTGGACATATCCAGGCAATTCGCCAAATTTAATTCCAAAGATCCCATTTGTGATTCTGTGCGAAAATGGAATATAGCATTGTTCTATCTGTTTGTAGGACACTGTGTCTTCTATGGAAGAAGAGTTAAAAACAAAAGGATAAAAACAGCTTGCCCCCTCCCATCTCCCAAAGCACACGCTTCATTCCAAAAAATGCCATATTCATTGGCCTTCAGAGCTGTCAGAAATAAATCAAGCAGCAAAAACCAGGATTATCTCACAAACATCATGAAAAAACATTATTGAAGTTCACAGCGGACACAGTAAGAGCCAAAAAGGGGTCAAATTCTGCTGCTTTTATCAGATCTGTTACATTCAACGTTTGCACTTGGACCGCGTCGCAGTGAAAGTTACTCATTAAGAACGGGTATCAGAGCCTGGCCTGAAAGCAGCGCCCTGTGTCCTGGTGGTAAAACACACCGAGTGCTGCGGATGCCTTGAGAAATCTGACGTATTGACAAGGCTTCCGAAATTCTTTTGAACTGGGCTGGGAACCTTGTATTTAATTTGTAAGCAATCCTGCCTGGTGGCTAGGAAGAGACAACCCAGGTGAGAAACTGCTCATATATGCGAGTCAGCAACTTGAAGCTGAGATGGAGTTTGTTTTATGGAAGGGGAGGGAGAGAAAGAGAGAGAGAGAGAGAGATTACTTATGCTTAAAGTCCTAATGAGTAATAGTCACGCATACTCTCTCCCTCTCTCTCTCTCATGATTTGCTATGTGTCTCTCTCTGATTTGGCCAAACAGATGTTAAACCATAACTCATAATAATTTAGCAGTGGAAACCAAGTACTAAATTATGAAATAGGCACACAGTTTAAATTCCAGATGATTTATGCTGGGTTCCATTGTTAGTGTTATGCACCCAAGATAAAATGCATACATTGACATCTACAGAAGTAAAAATACATTAAATTACATATGCAAGTTGCTTGTGGATATAAATCAAAGCTAAAATATTCCATTCATGGGGCCCAAAGCACAAATCCGAACTCCCTTTCCATTCAGAGCATTTTTTCCTTTGCAAGTTTCTTTGCCCACGACTTTCCACTTTTCTCCAAGCACTGCCTTTCCTACCTCTTCTGCAACAACCCTATTTATTGCCCCTCTCCCCTTCAGCTCGGTTCGCTCTTTCACCCAGTTCTGCACCTTCTCTTCCCAAGGCTCAGGGATCAGCTCCTCACAGGGGCTCGCACCAAACGTTCCTCTGCCCCGTTCCAACTGCTGGATCTCCTCCTGCGCTTGAATTACCACTAAGAGCGCACAGCAAACTTTACTTGCGGAGCACAAGAAACAATTCATCCTGAAAGATGGGTAGATGGAGTGAGAGGGGGCTGCATGTCTCAGGAATGGGTTCAGGACCTGGAAAGAGCACAAGAGCTTCCCCATTCAAGATCCTTCGAGCATGGAAACATTAGGAAATACAATCAGTCATCCCCAAACCCTAACCCCTGTCAGATTGCCTCGGTTACTTGACCGAGAAAGAGCTGAGATCCCTCCATCACCTATATTAACTTGTGTATCATCCACCCCCAGTAATTACAGAATGAAACAGTGGGCTGGTTTGCAGACAGGGCATATTTCTATGACCAAAAGGACTTTACAGCAACTCTACAGATTATTCAATCGCTACCTAAACATTGAACAACACAAGTCTTAATATACATAAGTAGGATCCACAGATCCTTTTCATTAATTTTTAGAATATTGTGCTCTTGGCAAACATAACTGTTAGAAAAAACATATATGTTGTCTTCTGACATAACTACAGTGAAATTACCTAAAGTGAATTATCCTATTTAGTGTAATATTTAAATGAACTATCTTGCAGTTCTTATATTTCAAGTTCCTGCAGATCTGGTCTTTAAGGAATCAAAAAAAAATTTTTTTGGGGGGAGGTGTTCAAAATCTCATCAGGTAAAAGAATTGTTGGGCACAAAATATTATTTAAAGAGAATACTAAGTTCCACATCCTCATTTTCTTAAACACATTATTTTATAATAAGGCATTTATTTGCCAACCAAAACAAATTTTCTTATTCAGGAAACCTACTGCAGCTCCTTGTAAAACAAATTAACTATTATAACTTTGATAAGATTACGCACTCAGAAATGCTTTTCATGCTCTTGGCACAGCACAGGTAGCCTGCAGACTATTCACCTGCAGACTAGAAAATCCACTGTAACGGATGGACCCTGAAAGCAGATAGCCCTTTCACACGTTTCTGCTCCAGCGTTTTACATAGAACAGTCCAGCAAAACTGGGCCACTGTTTCTCATAAACTGTTTCTTCTAGGTGGTAGTCTTTTGTTTTTTTGTTTTTTTTTCTTTTTTCTTTAAACACTTTCTTTAATCAGAGAACATGAATATTCTTCCTATCACCCTTATAACAATCTAATTGAAGAATCCTAAATAATCTTCTTACTCTCAAAGGAAAGTGTTTCATCCTAACCACTTTAACAGTTTAGTCCAAGAGCTGCCAACTCTAATGAAGGCTCCGTCTTGAAGTTCAGAGATAAGTGTAGCGTTAAGCATAAGTCTTCTCTGGCTTCCTACGCAGACTGCAGTGGACATCAGCCAAACACTAAAAGAAAAAGACTGGAGGGGCAAAGAATTTAAGGAAGCACATCCAAATGACTTACCATTTCTATAGATATGCAATATCCAACAAAGGATAGAACAAACTGTGCAAGGACCACAGTAATCAACTGAGTTTAGAAATTTTCCTGTTAGGGCCCAGTGTTTGTTACTAACTGCATTTACATTTTAAGTCAATTTAATTTTAAAATATAAGGCATCTTTTGTGAAGCAGTAGCACATCTTAAAACAGAGAAAACTTTTTTCTCTATACCATTTTCATAATTGCTGCATTACAAAAAGGATCTAGATCATATAATTAAGGTGAAGCTTCAGCTCCCATGAGTGATTACACAAGCACAGGAAACAGTCCATGCTCCCAAATACTTATATTCTAAGCTTCTGCTCCACACAGGCATACTCATGTACCAAACCTTCTTTCACAAGAGTAGTTTAATTGATGTATGCATATATTTGCAGAAGGTATGACAGGTAAATATAGAGCATGACAGCAGACAGGAAAAAAGCCACAGTGGCAGAAGCACAAAGTTACACATATCAGAGTTATTTTTTTGTTTAAAAAAACACATACACGGTAGATATGCAACAGAAGAATCTATTTCTAATCCCTTAGACATCTAGAGAAAAGGGGCCATCACTAAAACAAAAGTTCACTTACTTTTGTCTTCTGATAGGACAGAGTTCTGGCAATACAAAGGTATCACAAAATTCTTTCTTCTAAAGAACCCAAACAGTCACTACAAAGCAACACTGCTGTTCAGTAACACTTTATTTAAAAACGGCACGATCTCTGCCACCTGGCTGCTACATGTAGGCGTATGTACTCCCACATCTAAAGAAGTTTCAGCATTTCAGAGGTGAAAATTTGTTTGCAATGTAACAAGAATTTCAAGTACTCTATGTATGAAAGTATTAATTTTTACTGGGAAATGCACATACAGGGGGAGCTCTCTATTTTAGAGGAATGGTCTAATAAGGTTGTAGTTAAAGTACTTATTAGCACTTTGCTATTGAAAAATTAGCAGGCATTTATGTTTTTCTTTGCATTTTATGCATTTATGAAAAATGCAATTCAGAAAAGCACAACTAACATTCTCCTGCATGAGTAACTTATGACACTGCAGACATGGCAATCAATCTATCATTTTAAAGCACTTTTATAATTCTACTAGAAGCACTCTTGTCAAGTAAGTATTAACACTTTTAATATATTTTGCAAACATGAAAACCATGCAACCAGTATACACTTGCAATTATACTGGAAGAATATAATTTATGTTACAATCTCTACCACAAGCAACAGACCAAACATTTGCTTACTGCACTGAATTTGATTGCTAGAAGGAAAACAATGGTAAATTGTAAAAAGAAAGTGTTGCATGGCACTGGAAAAAAAAATGTTCCAAGTCAAAGCTTCCATGCGTGTTACCTTGTAGCTAGCCTGTAGCTAGCGCTAGAAGCCAGTAATTATGTTTTCACATGTCATTTCTATACAAATGCTTATTTATTTGTATCCACACTACAGCATACTTCATTTCCACCACAACTACCTCGTAAGGTAGTACTTACCCTCGATCACATTTTCCAACACTTACAGCACAGAATTTGTTTTGCAGATCTTATAATAATGAAAAGTACTATCTGGGTTATCAAAAAATATTGTTTCCGTAACTGCTGTTTCTGTAACACGTTTCTGTAACTGCTTACCTGAAAGATGAAGCCAGAGAAGTATTTCAGTGATCTTTAATGTAAAGTGACAGTCAACCCAAAAATTATTCCAAATCATGCTTTATGAACCACTCTAAACCTTTTTCCCCCCAGTTCTTTGTCTAATACGAAAGATTATTTTTGATTTCTGATAAAGCAAGCATTTGCAATAGTAATAAAATACTGCTGCAATATGTCAAATCAGCTGAATTCTACCTGCCTAGGAAATATTCCTACCTAGGAAAATGTATATTTTCTTAAGTTTCTTTTTAACACAAGCATGCACCTACAGACCTTGATCTAGCAGAGTACTTGCACGTCCTACCCTCAAGTATACTAACTTTTCCTCTCTCAAGCTCACAGAAACGTTGGTGTGTCTTGGTTGAGCACATACATTAGCACTTTTCTGAACTGGGATAAAACTTCATATTGACAAGTATTTGCTGCTAGTAGACTGCACCCTAATGCACACAGTTCTGCTCCGAGAATCAGTGATTTAAATAAATGTGCAAATGGTTTTATGTGTTTTTTTTTCTTTTTTCTCTCAAATAGCCACTCTGCACCTGCTGTTCCTCTGCAGCTTATCATATAATGGGGATAGGAGGGCTCAGCACTGATCACTGTCATCATCAGAAGACTCATCCTAGATCTCTAGAATTCAGCTATTCATTTTTATTTAGAAATTTCAGGAAAAAAGTAATGGCTAACATAATATTCTGTATTAAGCAATCCACCAAAAAAAAAAAAAAAAAAAAAAAGAATGTTTTTAGCTTTTAACTTCTTCACTCAGTACGAGGGAAAAAACAAGTTAATCCTCCTGTTCTTTGCAACATTAATGCAACAGCACAGGGCTCTTGTTCCTTCTGTTTCTTTTAAGGGAAGATACTTAAGGAAATTGCTTCAGAATTAAAAAGAAAAAATTACTATCTTTTGCTCTGGAGTTGCTTTAGAGCAACCATCAATAAGTATCCAGTAACTCATGGCTAATTTTTAACTTTAAATACACCTTAGAGAAGTCTGTTTTGAGAAAGGATTTAATAAATTCCTGTTAATTAGAATTTCAGCTGAATGTAAAATACTCAAATTAAAGATGCCTACATTAGATTTCCACTAAGGCTCTTTTACTGATTTATTTATTTTTTTTTTTTTAAGTGAAAGTAGTCTGCATGGAGGTTGTTGTTAAAAAAGAAAGACCTACATCAAGACAAATTGAAACTTCTCAGGATAGCCCAATTAACACATGAGCTATGCCAGAGAATATATACACTGTTCAGACTTGAGACTCCAAAGCCTCCAGCATTTTTACCATCATGTTATTTACATTTACTAGAGACTGAACAGGTGGCAGCAGTGAGATCTGAAAAACTAATTCCTTAATGTGAAGTAGCCCAACACCTACAGAAGTTTTACAGGGGAAAAAGGAAATCTCTGCAATTATTTCACAGCATTGTGAGTTAACTGTACTTCCAATTTTAGAGATAGAGTTTTACCAGCATTTTTTACCTTTCTCTTAAAAAGTGTTGCAGGAAGTATGAATAGAAATTCTCTTTTTCCTTCTAAAGGAAGCTCTGATCCCAAGCTCAGATCTTTTCAGTTGCTAGCTGCCTGCCAGCAGACCACCACAGCCATGACACTGAAACCATAAGAGTAGCTGTGAGCAGCTTTCCTTCGCTCATTGTAGTAACTCCCTAATTGTCCTAGTAACAGGCAGATGTTGTGCATGACCCAACTGAATATCATTTTTTTTCCCCAGTTATGGCTTTGGGGGAAGAAGAGTGTTGTACACAGAATTCAGCGTTGATTAGAAAGCACTAACATTTGGCTGAACAAAACCCAAGTGAGCCCTCCAGGCCTGTCTGACCCACTAACCACTGCTCCCTAACTGTTCTGTTACAACAAAGTTTCTCTGAAAAACGCAGAGTCTGCAAAGCAAAAATTACAATGCTCATGTCAGTTTTGTAATGATTTCCTTAATGACATCACTGTGAAAATCCCCATCTCTCCACCTACAAATCTATTGGTTTTGAATTAAACACTTGTAACACAGACATAGCAACTAACTGAGCCTTTTTAGTGACTGCTGGATAGGGCAGCATGGAAATATTAGGTACATTGTTCAAATGTGGACAATAACTTTATAGCAAGACCTTACTTTACTGCAGGAAAAAAAAAGGTAAGGGAAGAAGCACAAAGTGTTTTGAGAACCAAAAATGTAGCAACCCTATGATGTTAAAAAAAAAAAAACAAAACAAAAAAAACCACACACTTTTCCTCCAGGACCTCTAAGTCTATCCAAGGATGCACCCACTACCAAAAAGTACTCCCTGCCTCTCAAGCTCTGTTTCAGATATGTTCCCCTGGGACACAGGCCCTTCACATGTGCTTATGGGCTCTGGATTTGTCTAGGGTTTGTGCTTTATTATGGACCCACAACTGTAAGCCCAATACATAAGGTAAGAGTGTAAAAACAGATGCAAGATGCATGGGACAGATTTAGCCCTCTTTTTCCTCAAGGCAAGTGCAAAGGTGCTAGCATTACCTAGAAAGAGGGACTTGCCAGCTGTACTTGAACTGCCTCTTTCAATTCCATCACTGAGGTTATCAAAGCTGGGTGCAGGCTTAAGACTTGCTTCCAAAGCACACAGGAAAAACTGCATCTTTTATTGGGGCAGGGGGGAAGTAGATTTCCATTCTTCACAAGGGAAGGGAGAAAAATTAAATTAAGTACCAGCCACTAAGTGCTCAGAAACCAAACAGTAAACAAAAGCCTCCCAAATAACAGCAAGTCTTGTGATCTTTTGAGCATTGAAGGACTACAAGAGACAATGGCTGGAAAGGAGCAGGAACAGAGAATGAAGATTTTGTGGTGCTTAAAAACTATGCGCCCACAGCCCTCCAGAAGGATGCTAGTCCGCCTCCTGCAAAGACAGCGTGGAGTTGACAGAGGAAACCCTCTCTAACGGGCACGAGATGTCTCACAGGTAGAAGAGGCCAATGATTATCTTGCAACAAGGCAGTTCTTAAAAAAGCAGAAGGGGGTGTCATGTTTAAGGACTATCAGCTGTGTAGTGGCCTGTGTTCTCTCTTGCTTTCCAAAGATAATTTAGAATTTCAGAGAAAAAAAAAAAAAAAAAAAAAAAAAACATAGTCTAAAAGCACAGCCTCTCTGCATAATTCGCAATTTCCTTCCAACAGGCCTCAAGATGAGGAAACTAAGGACTGGTTTCATTCCACAGTGGAGACAATTCTTTCATTAAAACAAAACAAAACAAAATAAAACATTGCACATTTCAAACATTTTTTCCAACAAAAAAAGGGTTTAATTTCTTATGAGAGAGAGAAAGTTCTTCCCAATATAAGCATCCTTATTGTCTGGATTTTTTTTTTTTTTTTAATGGTTCCTACTGTTTTTGTTCTCCTGCCAACATAAACTTCTTAAATGCTATAAAAATAAACAATAGTGAAAAAAGAAGAATATTCGTTCTGTCACCAGAGGTCACACATATGGAGGGCCCTACCACACCACTGTACAGCAAAACAAAACAAATTGGCTCAGGGAATCTAGGCATTGTACTGCAAATGAACTTAAAAAAAATTAAAAATAAATTAGTAGCTTCCAGTTGATCCCATCTGAAAAATGCCTTGAAAAACAAATAGTAACTTTAACATGACAGATTTTGAGACATATTTTGCTAACTGCAACCAACTTGCCAGTTGTGACAAGCCAATACAATTCAAAATGCTTCTTGTTCAAAAAATCTTTAATGTTTTTTGATGAAATTCCATACTTATAATTTACCATCATTACAAAAACAAGTTTGAGCATACATTCTAAATGGTGTCATCTATATGTAAAGAAAACATAGGCACATCTTATAGTTCATGTGAAAGAGATGAATAATGTAGGGACTTCTGAACATTCAATCAACAGAGCTTCCATGCTTTGAGATTAAAACTCTCTCTGTAAAATTTCCTTGCACTGAGCTATTGAACATAAATTGTCTTTTAGTGAAAAACTCATACTCTTGCTTTTTCCTGAAGCTCCTATGTAAGCATACAGAAAGCAATGTCATTAGAGCCCAGAGAACTTCAGCATTAACGTGGTAACTCTGAGCAGACTTATTTTGTTAGTTAAATATTTCAGGTGACCACAGCAAGAACAATATTCAGTGCACTTATGTATGCAACTGAACTACCTTTTCATCCCTCTTTTTTTCTGCTCCCACAGTCCTGGCTTTCTGCGAGCGGGCTAAGACTGGACATCGGCAGCCATCGACAAGCTTTGTGGTTGGCACCACAGCTCTGACATGTCCTTGTACATGTCAGCTCGGTCCGTATTTTCCCTATGAAGATGAGTGGCTTCAGCCAGCACCTAAACAGATATTAACCCAGTGGATGTTGCAGAGCTATTAGAGTGCACACGTGGAAGGGGAGGAAGAGGAAAGACTTAGCAAAACAAAATACTCATACAGTTAATAATTACATCCTAATTCAAATCAGGCTCCTCTGAAGCAGTTCAGGTTAAATTTAATTACGACGCGTTTTTTTCTCGGCTTAAAGGTTCACAACACCAACACAGAAACCACTTGGGAGGCAGGAAGCTGCTATACTTATTTTACAAGTATCATGATCTGAATTAATTAGTATGTAGTGCTACACATTTCCTTAAATTATCTCCAGCTTGCACATTCCTGGTCTCACGTTGGTAAAGATGGTGGCAAACCTTGCTGCCAGTGGAGCGCTGCCTGCTTCCCCATGCCTCTACAGGGAAAGAGCTGCCAGGACTAACCTTTTGAAAGGTCAGTACTTCCTAGTGTAAACTCCTACCATATGTGCTACAGGTAAGCCCACACACAGTTTCATGAAAAGAGACGGCAGGACACCGAGCTAACTCTCAGACATGGAACAAAGCTGGAATGAAAAAGTCTGCACGCTAATCTATGAGAGATCAAGATAAAAGCCAATTGAAGAGCACGTGAACACAGGCTAGTTTAGGGTTATCATATGAACCATGATAGGAAAGAAGCTATACAGCTTAGGCAGAAGAGTATTAGACCTTCGCACTGAGTAATTTTTGGCCTACTGGTTATAAGGGCATTCTGGCTACCTTCATACGCAAAGCTAACAACTCCACAGGGCTTTTTGTAAATGAAGTAAGTAGTATACGCAAACACAAGGAGGATGGTTTTATGCAGTGTTGTAGCTATGTCCGAAAAAAGTCTTCCATTGTATCTTGATGATAAATGGTGAAATCCAGATACCATAAAAACTAAGCTTTCCTTGCTTCACACTAAGCCCAGATAGGATCTGCAAACACTGCGCTCAAAAATCCAGTGTGGGAAGGATAACAGATGCCCATATCATGTCTTATACTTTGCTCTGCAGCCGCAAAGGCCCCTTGGTCATGCTGGTCTCTGACAAAGGATGCTAAGAGCAGGTGCACAGCTAAGCAGGCCTGCAGTCCTGCTCTCCTCTCAAGCTTCATGTTTGGTATCATTAAGTTCAGTGCTTAGGAGGAACCCAGCTGTCTTGGCAGGTCACAGTCAAGCAGAAAAGAAAAGGTGGTTTCTGAGATTATAAGGGTAAAAGCTCCTTAAAAGCCTTGATGACCTAGAGGAAGGATTTTCAATTAATTGCCAGTATCTCCTGGCAAGAAGCAGCAGCAAAATAATTTGAGTCTTCATGGATGTCTGGGATACAGACCATCACTTGGGCGCTCTTCCCAGCCATCCTCTTCAGGATAAAGGGAAGCATATGGTAGCTGTCAAGCCTGAAGGCTCTAAGTGTCACAGCTCCAACCATGCCTGCCACTAAAAAGTGAAGGCTGTAGCTGCAAGTCCATTTTGGACTCTGGAAGTCATCTGAGTGCTCAGGAGCTAAATCCTGAACGTCTCTTGGACTACACGTAACAGTTCGGAATGAATTCATTTTTGGAGTACTGTTATGCTGTCAGTAATTTAGCCTAACACAAGAAAATACTATTAAATGGTAGCATTAAATAGTATTAAAATATTACTAGTATTTTAATACAATTCATATTATACTACTAATGCTTTAATACAATTTAAATTACAACTGCAATACAGTAGTATTAAAATACTATTAAATTCTGGAGTTCTCTTTTCTCTAAACAGAACATATCAAAGGACTTAAGGTCAGTACACTCAGCCAGACGCAATTTCAGGGCTCCCTAAAACAGTGATTCCAGCATATCATTTCCATCCTGTGTTTAAATTTGGGTGAGGAGAAGGGTAGATGGAAGAGGTTGTTGTAGAAAAAATTTACCATCTATACCTTAGTCAAACAGCAGAAATGATGAGTACTGATAGAATTCAAATCAGAGTTAAACCTTGCTGAAATCAGAGTCAAATACAAATCCCATTCTAATGAATATATCCACCTGTGTGTATGAAATTACAGGATAAGATCTTACCTCAGTATCAGAATAATATATTAAATAATCTTATTCTCTGACCTTACTGCTGTGATTATAAGGTGTTTTCTTAGGGAGATGGCTTATAACCAACCAAGGGAAACTACAAAAGTGGAATTCTTATAACAGATATCTTAATATTTTTTTCAGTAACTACTAAGTGTTTTTATTCTACAGAGATTTAATAACCTGATGTAAATGCAGAACACAAATGTTGGAGCAATGAAGCATATGCAACGAAGAATATGACATATTTTCTGAGTAAGGCAATATAAAACACTTATTTTATTTACTAGGTACATGACCTAACATATGGGACATTTCACACACAGAGATGAAGACAGACTACTGACCATGTGGAAAGTGGGCACAGCTGTCACACTCACAAGCACACACGAAAGAGAAAAAGACACGTTTTCCTCCTACTGATCTTGCCATCCTCATCCCTAAAATACAAAGGGTTAAGGATCAAGTATTTTAAGAAGGATTATAGTAGATGAGAACTTAAGCAGGCATGATGGCATTTTTGAATCTATAAACCTGCGTTATACCATGGGAAACAGGAAGGAATGCTTCAGGGTCGGAACTTGCATTTTGGCTGACCATAATAACTACCGCTCCCCTTTTGCCTCTTCTTAGGAAGTCTGAATAAGACTTTGCTCAGGAGTTCTGCACAGCGACTCATTTAGCATGTTAGAGGAAGACTCAATAAACAGAAATTTCCAAATAACTTTTCTTTTCAAATAAAGAAAAGCAGGTTTATTTCCTTTCTCATCCCTTGGTTAAACTATGACAATCTTGTTGAAAAGAAAGGATACTCATAATTCTCTAAGCCATTTCAGTAGAATTCTTTCTAAGGGGGTAGATGAACTTCAGAAAGTAGCTTGCCATCCTGTGTCCAGCATACCAGTCAGTTTGGTTAGTACCTGTACCTACCAGAAAAATCAGTGCTATCTACTGTTATTTGCTATTATGCATATAATCAAGCATGAAACCAAACAGTTTTAGCAACTAGACACATTTCAGAAGGGGAAGAAGTAGACAGTGGTGGCTACAGTTATACTGGTATTTTCCTGATTTTTTTCTTAGTATATTCTTATAAGAACAGAAGAGATTCAATATACAGTAATTAATATGTTTATACACTAGTTTATAATATAGCTGGGGTTTTGCCATTAGCCTTGGCAACAATATTTAATATTCCCCAGGTACTGTGCTATTCAATTACTGTGCAAACAGAAATCCAAACCTTCCACTTCCCTTCAGTAAATCATTTAGTTTTACTTTTAAGAGAGTGTCTTTTGCACTTGTTTATAGTATTTCTCTGAAACAGCTATTTCTTTCTTTAAGAAAACAATTTAAGAAAACAATTGTTTTATTTCTTTAACATGGGTGCATCATTTACTGTGAAATTAAAAAAAAGCTAGCATCTATTGCAGAGATGAACCATCTGCAGAAAATATATCTGTAAATTCAAAGTACATCATCTGATTGTGTCACAGCAGTTCTCATCTACTATAAGCAAGAGACATAAGCATGTAGAATCAGCAAGTGCTCTTGGTCACCATTTCAATGAGAAACTATTCAATGGGAGATCAAAAACCAATACAAAATTGTCCAAAGGCAGGAAGAAACAAGACAGATAAAATCTTTCACTATGCAAGGAAATAGGAGAAGAAAACAAAAGCACAGAATTACTACACAAAGGGGTAATACTCACCTAGCAACTGACTTCAGAGTTGCACAAGAGACAGTAAAGGGGTGAATATCATCCAGAGAGAGAAAAGAAAATATTTTGAATTAAAGAAGTGGAAATAAATTAAACCAATAGTCTTCAGAAAACAAAATCTAATGAGTACATATTAAAAAGTAGGAATAATGAGATCAGAGAACTACCTATCTATTTATCCACGCATCTGGTCGACAAAAGATCACAGAAAATAGATTAGAGGGTGGAAAGAACAAAGTTTGACAATGAGGTCGTACACCTCCTCTCTGCAAGGATGATCAAAAGAGCCTAAACTATGTTGGGGCACACTGGGGAGCTGACTCTAACAGGCAGTTTTTCATTCAGCAGTTTTATGATGACAGCCATGGGAAACCTAAGAAAAAATCCAGAAATGCAGTTTTGCAAGAACTTCATGTTAATGAAATCCACAGACTGTTTAAAGAAACAAGTCAAGTCTTGACTAAAGCTGTTACCTCATATGGGTTTTCTTCTGGTTCCACACACTCCCAAAATACTTGCCTTCAGTCTGTCAAGGCTACTTTAAAATACTGCAGTTGAATCTTTTTACCGCTGTTATATTTTCACTGAAGAACAAGAAGAATTCAGTATGTGATAGACTATGATGATTCCTCAGTCATGGTTTTGCGAGCTTATTAGTGGCAGATAAGATAAAGCAGCGAAGCAGAATTTGAGGAATAGGTTAAAGATTAAATATCCATTATATGCATCTCTTAGCTCACATTTGAGGGAAATAGCAGGTATTTTGAAAAAAATTAAAAATCATTTAAGGGAGGAACTAAAAATAAAAGGCTATAAAAAGCAAGATGACTGAACTGGCAACTTTTCATTGCACATCATTGTTTCTTTAAGTTCATAGGTATTAATTGACATGCAGGATATTCATCAGATAATTACATAGCGTGAGAAATCACCACTTTAATTTCAGCATGGAGCAGGGGAAGTATCTATGAAGCGAAGATACTGCATTAGGAAAATGATTAACCTAGCATATGGCACAGTAAAGTCCTCTCTGCATTGCATTTGTGTATTTGCTTACATAAAATTCTGGTTTAATGAAGCATTTATCAGCTTTACTACCCAATAACTTTTTTGGTTAGGCAGCAGGCAATAGATTGTATAATAGACTGTTACATCTCCCTGACACTGTATGACAGGTATCTCTGACATTTCAAGAGTCCCAGCTTTTGTACCAGCACCAATCACAGAGTCTAAGCAGGTATTATACAAAGTGTCATCGTTTAGTACACATTGCAAGCTGTGGGCTCCTGACAAGCGTGCTGGAGAAGATCCCTGCGCTCGCACCAAAAGCTCTCAGCTTCAAGTACTTCTGCTAGTCATCTCTCTTTACTCTCGACTTCCTTGTAATACATGCTTAGGCAGCTCAAGAACACTCAGTTTCCCACAAGGAAAGTTCCATGCTGCAAACTTCGTTTAGCTCAGCTGGTTAGAGCGTGGTGTTCACGCCAAGGTCACAGGTTCAATCCCTGTACAGGCTATGCTAAGGGTTGGACTAGAGGATCTCCAGAGGTCCCTTCCAACCTTACTGTTCTATGAATACAGATTCTATGGAACTCACTTTCAGCTGTGTTCCTAACAAATATGATGTCTCATTTTACACTTTTGTTTGAGGAAAGTGCACGACATACGTCAACACCGTTCTGGTAACAAAAGCAGAAGTTTATACACAAACAGTAAAACTTCCAACCATCTTTTTCTTCAACAAAAGAAGAAAATTAAAATGAGTTTAATAGAAAAATAAGGAAGTAATCTATTTAATGGAAAAATTAGGAAAAGTAGTTAAGATCCACTCAGAAATTTGCACTAGTTCAGACTTGCGCTGAATTTGTAGGCATCACATAAGTTGAGGACTTCATTCCAGCAAATTCTGACAGAGGTTCCTATAATCTGAACAGCTTTAAAAAGACATCTTAAGTTGCTGAAAGCATTTCTCTTATGTCATAAGATACTTGTATTGCACAGGAAAGCAGGGAAGACATAAATTCAAAGAGTTTAAAGTATCAGTGAAAAAATCTCTCTTGAAGAGATACCATGATTCAGTGTCAAATCCCCAACCAGCCTCCTCACAAAAGGCACAGACATGAGATGGCACGCAACTGATTTATCCAGCCCTCAGCATGTCTCAGGATTAGCATTTAAAAGCCTCAAAGAATTTTCTAGTGCCCAAACTGACAAAAATGTAGATTAAAAGGTAAAGTGAAAAACAGATGTGGGAGAGTCCAAATCAGCTTCAACTTGCTGGCAGCATGAGAAATTCACTTTCCTCTTTGGGTAGCCATCAGCAGCAGGCTCCACAGCTCTGGCTCTGCAAAAACACTAATAAGCCCAAATAGATGTTTTAAATATTTAAGAAATGTAATTTAGCACATTACTAAATGTAATACATCTGTGACTGGACTCCATCATTTTCTCTGTGTTTCTCGGATCTCCACAGACTCCAGACCAGCTGTACTCTTAACACAAGGTGTTCTTTCTAATTGCCCATCCACAAACCAGCAAAGCAAGCTAGCTGCTCTCTTACTCAAGAGTCACTAGTAGTAGCATAAGAGCAATTTTTGTCCTGTGTACCATCACTGCAATTCTACTTGCTACAATTTTTGTATGGTTTAGATCTGGGCAGTTCATATATTTTCCTTGGCACTGAAAGAACACTACATAAAAGCAGAGTTTCAGGTTGCAATATGTAATAGTTTCCCTATGCTCCTAATACAACATTTACACCCCCCTCCATAAAATTATAAAGGCTATGTCTTAAGCTGGATACTCCAGATCAATTTACAACTTCAGGAAGTCCAGTTTTCTTCATGACCCAAGTTTCCACTATCTTTGGATCACAACATTTTCAAAGTTCTTTGCCCAGATGAGAAGCCTCAAACACTACACACGTTCCTGAGATCTGTTTCTACAGGTATTACTTTAGGCTAAAATTTTCTTGTGTCACATGCATTTAAGTGTCAAAATATACAACACACATAAAAATGATGAATAGCAAAGCACTGCATTTTATATCATTCAGTAACTCTTTTAGAAACATCTTTCTATTAATGAAACATAAGTTCCATTCACACTTGGAAATTGCTGCTTGCCAAGCAGCTCAAAAACACTGAAGAACAAAAGATCCCGAATTTTTAGTTTTATGCGTTGCTTGTAAACTCTTCCCAAAACTGCAACTTCATAAACATGCTCCTGAGCCTAAGACCTTAGAGACAAATAATTGTAGAGAGGGAGACTGCTAAAGCGCCAAAGGAGAGCAGAAAGAAGAAAGGAACAAAACAATGAGGACCAAATAGTACATACGATGCTATCTATGTGTTATACTGAATGGTCAAACTCTTCTCATACCCTACTGTTCTCTGCTACGTCTACATGAGATGGGTAACAGGGAATTCTGAAGAGTATAGCTACCTTGATGTCCCAGCTACCTACATTTCATGCCTAACTACAGGAGAAATGCTGGAAGAGTTTAATGAGATTTGAATTCCATTCCTGGTACCGTCACTTACTTAGCATATAACCTGGAAGAAACCACCTTACTACTCCATGTCTCTGTTTTGTCTTTTGCCCATTTTGAGTATGTGCATGGAAATTTTCCCAACTCAAGTTCCTGCACTTGTACAGAGCCAAACACATTCCGCTGAGATCCAATAATTTAATACGAACAGCAACAACTTTGAAGTCCTTTACTGTCGCGTGAAGATTAAACTCTCTCTACATTTGCTTACCACAATTCAAACCTCAACTCATTTGTTTCAGCTCTCCTCACTCCCCCCCCTATATCAAAATGGATTTTAAGAAGTAAATCACCAGAAGAGAAGGGATTTTGATTTCTCCAACAGGCTCAAACCAACGAGGCCATGAGCACTTTGGCGTGAATTCTGCAGAACGCCCAACCACGCACTTTGCCAGGCAGGTGCCCTGGCAAAATGCTGTGTGCTCCAGCAGGAGTGAGCCTTAGCCCCGTGCTTTGGAGGCAAACAGCATGCATGTTAGAAGCACCTTTTACATTGGACTTCTCTATTCTCCCGACTCCTTCTGAAGGAGAAGCACTTCTGAGCTGCCCTACTCTGCATGCTACAGTCAATTCACATTTGTCTCCCTCTAATCTTCCTCAGTGGAATGTGGAGAGGAAAAATAATGCGGAGCATAGGAGTGGAAAGATGGCATAGCTACACTTCCCCCATTTTTCCATCCCAGCCTCTTCATCTCCAGGCACTGTAAGCAAACACGTACGCTCTTCGCAGCATTAACACCGTGGCACCACAAAAGGGTTCAGAGATTTTGCAGATCGTCCTGAGCGACTCACCAACAGAAGCCTCCTCCAGGCAGGTACAGAGGCTTCACCTCCCAGCTCGGGGACGCCGAGGTGGGCGAGGGGCTGTCGTGCGCAGAGCCGCCGGCGAGTTGGCCTGGGCGGGTGCAAGGGCAGAAACTACTGATGCAGCTGCGGGGACCAGGTGCATGCGTGTCTGGGAGGAGCAAGCAGCAACTGCAGTTAGTATGGCGAAGTGGAGGACAAAAAAAAAAAAAAAAAAAAAAAAAGAAAGAAAGAAGAAGAAGAAGAGTAGAGTAACCATGGGAAGAGCAGATACAGTGGGGAGCGTAGTAATTAAACAAACCACAGTAGCTCTCTCTGCAATCTTTTCTGCAATCTTTTAAAGACTTCTCTGTAAGTTACTGCTAGTGAAACCACACTGGATACAATCCTCCGACACTTCTAGAAAGACAGCATTTGCATCCAAAGACCATCAGTGAAAGTACAATAAACACAGCAGTCCACATTCGGCTGGGCCAATAGCGTATCTCAGGAAAAACAAAATCCTCACTGTGAAAACATGCAAACACAGATGCACAAGAAATGCAAGACATACCAAGAAATGGGCTTCCCTACTTTTATTTGCAATTTATATAACTTTATCCTGAAAGACAATTCAGACTATTTTTGAAAAGTTCTGACTTTAAATAGCAATACTATTGAAAAGCAAAGGATATGGAAGAAACACTGCCTAAAAATGAAATTTGCAGTATGATGACTGCTGGAATAACAACACACAGAAGCAAATTTGATTAAAGGTATCTCATTTAAGAAAAAAAAAATACTTAAAGTGCTTAAAACATTAAAAGTGACACACATATTTTAACTGGCTTAAGAGGTTCCAGAGACACTCTGAAAGACAGATAATCGAACACTGCCACAGTTCAGCTCTCCAGGGGATCAAATCTATAATCCAGTACATTTTCCTGAAACATAACATTTCAAGATCTATCAGACATATCATAATTCATACAGACAAAAACAGATTTCCTACATCACTGAACCACACTTATACAGAGGGCAAGAGAGAGGATCTGTAAACATGGTGAAACCACAGATTATTTAGAATACTGGGAAATACCTGAAACGCACAATGTTTTCTTCTCCAGCGTCTTTTCAGGCAAGAAAGATTATTGCAACAAGGTAAAACTAAGTACTTTTTAATAGTCTAAGCAGGTGTTATGGAAACTGAGGAAGAAGGGCAGTATAAAATTTTATACTTCATAGGTTTTCAGAGAAGATAAACTAAATACTACTTTTTTTTTTAATTTTAGGATCAAGGTTCAATATATTGAAGAGATGCAAGATTTAACAAAATACAGACTACGAGACTGTAACTGAAATCTAGCCACCCTTAATGACCAATACTAATCAGATTTTACTATTACTGTGACACACAAAAGATCTCAAATACTGCCTGGACAAAGTGTACAGCTGAATAAGAAGAAAGATTTTCTTTCAAGATTTGCCCCCAGCTGTTTATAAGAAGAAAGCATGGTTTAGGGAATATTTGAACATACTTTGAACACATTTTACATAAAAGCAAGGACCTTTTCTACATGTGGTAGAACTATATAAGGTAGAGCTCTTGGAACTGCGGCCTATGGGAAAAGGATGGCCCACACTGGGGACACAGGAAAAAACTCAGGGCAATGCAGGAACAATTAATTTGGGGGGAGGGGGAGTAAGATGCACTTGTAGAAGGCCTCACGGACAGGATGATGGCCGAAGAGTGTTAGAAGGAAAAGCCTCTGAGTACACTTGAAGATTTGGGGCTCTTCAAGGGAGCAAGTACAACAGAGGCATTGCAAAGAAACCGGACATGAAGCCTGTCTTCCTGTGGGCTTATCTGATCCTCTGCTCATAGACATTGTCCTCAGTATCTTTTTTTTTTTTTTTTTTTTTTTAATAATAATATGTATACATACTCCACTCCAACCTCTCTTCTTATTTGAGAGCAACTTTGGGGGACAGCAAAAAGAAGAAAAGATATAAAATTATGAAAATATACAGTTCCCAAGAAATTACACTTTCTATGTCATTTGTGTAGTGCTTTGGGAATTTTTAGAGGGAAATTTTGTAAATAAGTCTCTCCCCCAAACCAAGATTTTGAAAAGTTTGTGCTGCAATGTAAGACACTAATGGCTGGTTCTTCTCCCACAAGATGCACAAAATGTCATTTTTTACCAACAATCCTACAGCCAATGCAAACTGTAAGTGTTGTTAAATACAACGGACCTGACTTTCAGAAGTGCTGAGTGAACCAAAAGCCTAACGAAATCAATGGCAGTGATGGACTCTCAAAAAAAAAAAAAAAAAAAAAAAAGGAAAAGAAAAGGAATAAAATCCGTCTCAGCGGGACAGTCTTCTTCCACAAAAGTTTTGTATGAGTAAGGACTATTCAAATGGTCCTAATTAGAAAAACTCAAATATATCTTTGCAACTGGATCAGCAAGCTTGGTACAGTGCTGAAGCTCCAAACAAACCCTGGTTAGATAGTCAAATTAGCCTCAGCCTACATAATGCTGAGGCAACAGTTATGTAATAGCATAAACAAAATGTCACATTCATGAAGGACTAGTTCATCAGCTGACAAAGCCTTCTTTTTTGTGACTCTTTTTGAAGTATTGAATCTGAAATTGCATTAGAAGTCTCCTCTCCAGATCGAGTACACCACAGTTACCTAGTCTGGCATAACTAAATAAGAACAGTAGGAAGAGAAGAAGTAGGCAAAATTTGGAGTTTAGCGCAATTATTATTAGCAAAACATTCAAGAAATGTTGTCCCCGTTCCACTTCCCTTAATTTTTCCTCAACAGTTACATTTAGGATAATACATGTAAAACAAACATGTTATACACTGTTGCAGACCCACAACTTACAAGACTAATACTAATATTTTCCTAAGATTTCAGTACTAAAATACATATTTGCCTCTTCACAAGATAAATTATTTACAAAGATTTAAAACAGCTTTTAGATTTCAAATCCCATGCAATTTAATTTACTGAGGGAAAAGTCAATTTCACAGATCTAATAATAAAGACACTTAGGAACGATTGCACATGAATTACTACCTAATGTATTTTATTCCCCTTTGCCCGAAATAAGATGTTGTAATCCACTGAATGCATTGGATACTCTTTTCTTAATAAGGAATTTGGAAAAAATGCATTTTTCATTCTCTCTCTTCCCTCTCCATTCCAAGATTTATTTGACATCAATCCACGACTGCAAAGTAAAAGTGTGCATTAAGAGGATACAAAGTTGCATTTAATTTCATATTTAAAAATATACCTAGTGAAAACAGCCCCAAAAAAGTGAGTATCAAAATACACATGGAGGGTGGAAAAAGCTTTTTGGTAGAGATAATATAGCTGATTTATATACTTCAGTTTTCAGAATTGAGGAGTCAATGAGAATCAGTGCTTTAACATTTATTTAAAGTTTTTTTTCAAACTTAAAAGGGGTTATTAAAAGGACCATTATACTATAGCAGTCTGATCTTCACTAAGCTATGGAACAAACCAGTTAATAAGCATTTAGAAATTAAGAAGTTAGGTGATGCGAATTAATTTAACAAAGTAACAACCATAGGAATTGTCAGCTTCCTTTGGCTTTGGCTATGCAATTACCTTCTTCTTCCCCCCCCCCTTAATTAAAACCAGAGACAGTGCCAGCATCCAAATGTGCAAATTAACACATGGACACACTGGTAGTTCTGCTTCAGCAACTGCAGCCTCTAAGCAATAATATAATGCCACTGCCAAACTGGACCAAAGATCCAGCTGTATTTTTCTATCATTCATTTGAAACTTTATAACTTGCATTACTGCTTAATTCATTTGGGTCTTTTGTTGGCTGAAGGGAAAGCTCGCAGGAAACAGCATGCACTAAAAAGGCCTGTTATGAAAGGATGTGAGTGCCGAATGTGTGCGCTGACTACTGAGTGACCCATGTGCATGACAAATCCCTGTCTTGGGCCCCACTTCTGCTCGTGTTAGCTCGCTTATGAAAGCAGTATCTTCCCCATAAGTTAGAAAGTAGAAGCCATCCCTTTTTACTGATGCCCAATTCCCTTCACAGATAACAGCACAGAACCCAGCTAAAGATTGAAAACTGTTTAGCGACGCTACCCTAAAAGCCTATAGGATTTTCTGACGCTTAAGCAGAAATGCATTACATACGGCATCACAGGCGTATAAAACATTCCACGTAGCGTTACAAAAACACATCGCTGCCCCTGAGCTTATCCCTCCTCTCCCCAGCTACCCATACACCTCGGGGCGAAAACTGAACCTCGCCGCAGTCGGGGAGCAGCCCAGGTCGCACACGAGGGCTAAGATGACACCCGGGGGCTGGACTGGGACCGAGCCGAGCCGGGCCGGGCCGGGCCGGGCCCCCCACGCGCGCCCGAGCGCCCCACGCCGCACTCCGCGGCGGCCGCTGCGCGGGGCCTCGCCCGCGAACGCCGCCGCCTCCCCCGGCCCCGCGCAGCGGCCGCGCGGAGCGGCCGCCCCCGCTTCAGCAGGACGGGCGGGAGGGAGAGAGAGGAAATAATAATAATATTATTAATAATAATAATAAAACCCCGCATTCACGCCCGGCTGGCTTCATGCAACCGCGTCCAAGAAACTACAGCTCCGCTACGGTCTTTTTTTTTTTTTTTTTTTTTTTTTTCCCTTCCCTCTCTCTCTTTTTTATTAAGGAAAACGCTCTGCAGCTGGAGTCGATTAGCAGCGAGGTCTCCGCTCGCTGCCGGCCGCGCCGGCTCTGCCCGGGACGGTCACAAAACCGCGTCCAGCGCCGGTGCTGGGCGCCCGCCGCCTTCCCCGCGGCTCCCCGGGGCAGCGGTGCGCTGCTGCCGCCGCCGCCGGGCACGGGCGGGCAGACGGGGACACCCTGGCCCCGCTCCGCTCAACAGGCTGCAGCGGCCCCCGGCCCCGCACCTGCCCCCGGAGCTGCGGCAGCTCCCCCGCAGTGGGGCGTCCGCGCCGCCCGGCTCGCTTACCCATGGCTCGCTATCGTCGCCCGAGGCGCGCAGGGGGAGCGGGGCAGCGGCTCGCCGCGCCGTGCCGTGCCGGGCTGAGGCAGCGGCCGCAGCTCGCACACTGCCGGGCTCCGCTCGCCTCGGGCGGCGGCGGCGGCGAGGGGCGGGCGGCGGGGGCGGGACGTCCCCGCCTGCCTGCGCCGGGCCGGGCTGCGCGGCGCCGGGGCCGGGGCAGGGCGGGTGCGCGCCGCCCCGCGGCGTGGCGGGGAGCGGCGGCAGCGCGCCGCAAACGCGTTTTCCCTCCCGCAAACGGCTGTCTCCGAGCTCTGCGAGGCGGGGAGGCGAGCCGTGCCCTCGGCGCCCGCCGCCGCCTGAGCTCGGGGCGGTTCGTGCCCCGGGGGTCCGCGGCGGGCTCGTCCTGGCACGGCCGCGTCCCGGCGGGGCGTCCCGCCCGCCCGGCGAGGGCCCGGCTGGTGCCGCTGGTCTTGCGAAACGGGGCCACGAGCGAGCGCCCGTGAGTTTCCGAGGCCTTCCCAAACGCAGGCGATGGGTATGGAGCGGAGCTTGGCAAAGTCGGACTTCTTTCTCGGTTCGGTTGCTTTCCTGAGTTGGGCTTTTAACGTGGGAGTGAATTGACTGCACAAGGCAAAAGACGACTCTTCCGTCAGGATGAATGGATCTACTGCCATTAATATCAATCAGATCGCACTGATTTACATTAATTGGGTACTTGGCATGTAGTTCCTTTGTCATAGTGACAGCATCTTAATTTTTGTTATTTACGTATACTCTAAAGATATATTTCATTTTTCTTCCATGATTAATAGTAAATTAGTCTATTAAATCATGTAACCAATTATTCCCTTCTAAATGAGACAAATTGCTTAGGAACATAATATAACATGAAGGCAACGGGAAGGCAAAAATGTGAACACTTCTTTTCGGGGAATTTACTCATACTTTGTAACTTTAGCCTCCTGCTACTGGAGAAGTTTGTGCGCACTTAGAAAGTTGCAATGTTAAAGCTATGGTTTGTTTTCTATTTCTTTCTTTCTTTTTTTTTTTTTTTTAATAGTCCTATCCTATGATGCTTTTGCATTCATTAGGAGGTGTATTTATTTTACCAGCAAGAACAACAGGCCCAACACCATGTAAGTATTTCAGGATCAAGGAGTAAATAGTTTTTCTCTAAGAGATAGTAAGTGGATTGATTGAGTATGCCATGTGGTAAAGATAGAAAAATTTACACCAACTCTGATCACTAGCAAGTTGCTGCCAGTCCCCACTGGGAATTAGAGTAGCTGAGCACTACATCTTTGAAAAATAAGATTAATTATGGAAATAGCACATGAACCTTAACTAGAGTGGCACTAAATAGCATTTAATATGGAGGAAGCTGAAGGCAAATGGTAAGAGCATCCTGGTGTGTTTTTACTATATATTGGTGAGAGTATGTTCACTTTAGATTTTATTTTAAAAATAAATTCTTTAGTTAATTTTTCATTCTGTGGAGCATTTGCAACATACTATTTGATTAATGTTAGGAAAAGCAGAAGAATAAGGCTCAGATTCTGACCATGCTTATGTCTTTGTACAACTTTTTGTTTCATTAAAAACAGTGGAACTAGTGGTGCAAGAAAGTTTAAGCAGCACAGTCAGCATTGCCTGGATTGGGTTCACATACTTGCATCACGCTATGGGGTAGACCTTCCTATAACAGGGCACGGGGAATTGTGCGTATGCAATAAGATGACTCTTTTGCATTAGCTTTTTGTTGTCCTCAGAAATGCTGGACTCTTTTCCTCTTCAAAGTGTAAAGTGAAGAACAGCTGTCCAAATATTGGTTATGGCTCAGCAGTCAATGAGGATTTCCAGTCACAGACATACTGAGTGTCCAACAAGTAAAGAGAGAAGTTAACGATGCTGATGTTAATTTTCGATTGCTTGAGCAAAAATAAATTACATTACTCAAATAAGGTCAAGAAGGCAGGAATTTGGCTGGAATTTCTATGAGGAATAAAAACTTATGGATCTTACTTCAGAACTAAAGTATTTGTAGGAACAGGTACTTTCCTTGTTGTGCTGACAGATGAAGACTTAGCACTGGATTCTGGCCGCCTGTGCTCTTTCTCTTTTACCTTGTACGTTATGGAGAGGAAAGAAGGTCTGGTATATGCAGCATTTCAAAAGTTTCAGAGGTCAAATAACACCCTGGATGCTATAGCTGGTAGCAATAAAGTGCTAAAGTAAATAAAATAAAGTCATAAAGTAAATAAAGTGCTAAAGGCTGCTATAAATTACACTAGAGGCCAGATTGGTCCGGACAATCTTGACATTAAGGGATTATAAAAATGACCTGGTGTGACTGCAGATTTGATCTATAAAAGAGAAAGCGAAGATCAGGAATCTGTATCGATTGATGTAATTTGTTATCTGCTCTGGGTTCTTAAACTCTTTTTCCGTAGCTTGACTAACAACCTCTAAACAATTCTGTGTAAGTAGTGTTACTAGTGGGGTGATACCAGGCATCTAAAGAAACACTTCCACTCCTGTAGAAAAATGTTTAGTGCATCTCCTGACCTAGTCTGCAGCAGCATGTTCTTCCTTTGAGATGTTTTGAAGAGGCCATTTGATTTCCAGAAGAAAATTGAAGCTCAAGTTCAGTATCAAGCTCAGTCTGGAAGAGGTAAGATGGAAAGGGAGTATCTCAGCAGTTGTAACTGAGGGCAGAGTATCAGTCTGAAGCTCCAAATTTCTCCATATTTGACTGTATCCAGCAGTCAGTAGTAAAACAGGTTTTCAGAGCAAATGTAAATAATTCTTTTTTGTTTTTGTTTTAAGATACCAAGCTCCACCTGTGTCTGCACTTCACAGGAGACTATCCTAGCTCTAAAATTAATCTCTGTTTTCTTTTGTGGTGTCATTTGTTCAGAGCTAGAAGGAACTGTGTGGTATCTGCAGCTACCTGTTTTCTTGTCTCCATTTTCCACTCCTACTTTCTTTCTCAGGCTGTGTAACTACACAAATTGTCCTGGATACAGAAACTTTTCCAGTTAAGAACAGAATCAGTCAGTATGTTTCCACGGAATATTTTAGCTTTGACTAAACATTTTGTTACAATAAAGACAGTGATTTCACATGAAAGTATGCTAGTGGGGTGTCTGCATTTGAGTTCACGATGTCCTGCTGTTGACTGCATGTGAGCCCTGTTCCCATGGCTCCCTGTGCTAATAGTGAAGTTATTGTTAATGCTGAGTATTACTTCTTCTAAGTAATATACAAGCAGTGCCAATGGGTAGCAGTCATTTTCAATTTCTAGAGGATTAGAGTGAGTGTGTAGGTTTCCAGTCCTGCACTGGATCTTACAAAAATCCTGTGAATCTCCAAAACCTAATAAATCAAGGCCTCATAAAACAGCCTCCCTTTCAGTGTTAAACACAAGTGTATTTTAGATTTAAGGCAATCAGAAGCGATAAAATCTGGTTTTAGTTGTAGCGAGTGTTCTTTGCGACCTTTCTCGACAGGGTATCTCAGTCCTCTCCGTCTTGAACTTCTAGGATTCTGCATACAGTCAAGGACGTGCTGGGGTTTTTCTCTCCCATGTGATCTTCTGTTCAAAGTGGCGTTACAGAGACCACGGATGTTGAAAGGAAGTAAGGCGACAGTTGGATCGCTTTGTACTGTCATCCGTGTGCGAAGCAGCAGTGACCTTTTTCGTGTTTTGAACTCAGCGTCTCGGTGTGGATTAAGAAGAGTGACTCACGCTCTCCTATGTCACTTGTACCTTTTGTGTGGAGCTGCTCTGCTTTAGACTCCAACTGCTGCTACCGAAAAACCCATCTTTGTGCTCGGTGCATAGAGCTGTTTGGAAAGTTTGTCTAGCAAAATGCTGAACTAAATTGTTAATATCATCACAATTTCATAGTCCGTAGAAAAACGGAGAAAAGGATCAGGCAAAAAATGAAAAGTAATTTAATAATTTAACCAGCATGTAGACTCTGGTATCTAACATTCAGGTACAATAGCATATAGAATAAATACTCTTTGAGTATTTGAAAATAGAAACTGTGTCTTATTACCAAGTAGGTCGTATTTCCAGCAACCATTTCTCAATATGTAAATATGAGCAGTGATTGCTTTAGAATAGATATAATTATATATTCAGCAGAATGCATAATTCTACCCAGTGAACCGTAGTTAATTTTATCTGAAAATTGGTGATTATCATTTTGGTGTTAATTACAGAGTACTAAATACATCTTCAGTGTTAAAAGACAGACTCGTCTCTCTATCATATACCCAAGTCACTTGTGGAATAACCAATATCACTTTGTGATTTTTAAATACATACAAAAAATACCTCCGAAGATAGTACTGAAAATAAAGGATTCATGTTCAGATGAGGACCTCTAGCACCTGAAGAATAACCTTTTACTCAGCTCCGCATGATGTATCTCGCCCACTCAATGTTTTGCCCTATGTACGTGGCTATTCTGTGAGCATCTGTGAGAAACATGGGTCTGGAGGGAGACCAGAGGGAAGAAAAGAGTAATATTAACCACATTTCTTTCCATTCTGGATTCCTGTTTTTGATCCTGTGCCTTTAAACTCTCTGCAGGGCATGTAGAAAACCTAAGAGGTGATGTGAGGTCTGAAAGAGGACTGATGGTTTCAGTAAAACGTTGTACAAAGAGTAGAAAGCTTGTAAGTGAAAAAGAGTCAGCTCACATCTCTGAAGGCTGGTGTCTGTTATATAGAAAAAATATTTTTTGTTATGAACTTTCCCTCAGTATCAAGCCCACGTAGTTTTGCCCTCCCCTGACGTACCTGGGAAATGTCAAAGGGAAGCTCCCTGACAACCCTTCCTCTAGGTGAGGGAGAGAAAAATCTTACTTCCTGCTAGGATTGTAACAAAATGATCCTGGGGAAGGCATTTTTCTGCACATGTCATTCTAACACATTTGGGCTCAAAAACGCACTTCAGTCTGATCAAAGATGATAGGATCAGTCTAGCAGGCTTGGCTATGTAAATAATTACCAAAGTGCTTTGCTAAATTACTGTTATGTTGCAGGGTAGGATGATGTGGGCTGGAGAGCAGCTGACTTAAATAAGTGAATTATCTAACATTTTCCTTAGTACCAGTGGGAGGATTTGAATGTGGAATAGTTACAAGTGAAGAAACCAGATGGGGGCAACATACATACCCAAGGCACATTAGCATTCAACTTCAGAGCAATTTCTGTGTGACTATGTATCTATTCATTGGAATATCCTGAAAATAATTGCATACATATGTAGGTTAGCCCCACCCTCTAGTAATATCAATAGACTTAAGTTTTATGTTGAGTTGCAAATTAAGGAAATAGATTTTATTTTAAGAGTGTTGAACATATGGCTGCTGTCCAACGACTTCAGTATGGCATCCACCCAAGAAATTGCTCCAAGGCAGCCTAATCAAGACAAAATTTCTGGCAAAAATACATTCTGAGACAAGGCTCTCACTCTTTTTCCAAAGTAGAAAACTCCTTTGATGGCAGTCACAGAGAGCATTTAAGAACGTTCATTCTCAGGTGCTTTTTTTTTGCAAACTGAAAACCAAACTCAAAGAGCTGGGGAAGAAAATCACAGGACTCATTTTAACACTTTTCCCTAATCCAGTTGGACAATGGTGATTGAATAACAGCCGGCTGGTTTCATTTTAATTCTCATGTTTTTTCACTTCTGAGGGAGAAAAAGCTCTTAATCTACTACAGAAGGTTTTAATTCTGCTCTGTAAACATGAATGGTGTCTAAGATTTAAACTGTAGCATAAAGTTGAGTAAAATTGTCTCATAATGGCCTACTCAGCTTTAGTTTTTTTGCTGACATACTTTTCAAATGCTGTTTTGGATTCTTTTTCTTCCTGTTTCCCTATTACGTATTATTGCTCCTGTAGAGCTTTTCATGCTTTGCACAGTCCAGTTCTAGTAAACAGCTGTAGTCAGAGCTGTGGTTTGTGGCAAAAATGTAATGCGTTGGAGAAAAGATAGGAATGACTCAGTACCTCAGCAGCAATGTAACCCGCTCTGCGTGCCCAGCAGTGCGGCAGGATAGTTAACACAGGCTGCACAGGACAGATGTTTTGGGCTGATGTGTGAGATACGATGGCTGTTACCATCTAGCAGGTTCTTCACAGGTAAGTAATTGAAATGGAAATAAAATGTGAAGTTCTCCACCAACTCTGTGAAGCGTGGCTTTGAGAAAGGAGGTGTGGGTGCCTTCAGGTTGGCTAATACAACGGAATCGCTTCGCCTCCATCTGACTTCACGGAAAGCCAAACATCAGACCTGCCAGGAATGTGCCATTCTGAAAACAAGAAAGGCACAAGCCTTTCTGGTCAGATGAGGCCCTGAGAGGCCTCCAGGAAAGCCAAATCAATATGAGAATGCAACAGAAGTACTCGAAAAATAACAGTGAGATCAAATATGATATTAAATCTTGGTTTTGGAAAATTCATTTACTATCTCATCCCTTAGACTAATAAACTTGTTTGCATATTTAAAAATGAACCCAAATACCTATTTTAAACCTTAGCATTTATCTCTTATTGTTGGTCCAGGCACTGAATGACTTTTGCAAATGCATGAGAATATGATTAAAGTAGTAGAACACACTAGTCACCTACATATATGTCCATTCTCCAACTTAAGTAAGTGGAAGTGACAAATATTTTACACTAGTAAGTATTTTCCTTTACGGCATACATAATAAAGATTGGAGAGCCTGTACTAAAGATCTCTGCTTTTTAGGACTCTTATCTGATTCTTATCTTAGATATCATATTCAGTAAGTACAAAACCAATACCATTCCAAGAGAGGAACATAACAAAACTTTTTGTTAATGCTATTTTAAACATGGGCTACTATAATAGGCAGATTTGGATTCTTACTTTTTGTGAATATTTTAAAATTAAGTTCAGATCACTCTGAAGTGTTTCTTAGCTGTCAGAGAGCCCAGAACATTAACTCTGACTTCCCACCTTTGAAGGAAATTACTTTTTCATGTTTGAAAGATGAAAGGGCCAAAGGCAAACCAAACATCACACGAACCTAGCAGATAGAATGACCCAGTACTGTTAAACAAGGTACTCAAACTGTAGCTTAGGAAATTATTCCTAGATGGCAACAGCACTTCTAACAGCCCTCGGGCCTTTGTTTTTGGAGTCCACATTGAAAGGACATTGAAGCACGTGCCCTGACCTTGAAATAGTATGCAATGGATTGCGGGAATGTGAAAGTGGCAATATGAGATGACTGTGTGATGAGCTGAGAGCTGCCCATCTAGAGTCCTGGTGGTAGAAAAAGGTTCTGCATTACCTTTATTAAAAATCACTGATGTTCAGGAGGAAAAACGGGAATCATCCCAGGACATAACACTTTGCACTGGTTTTTAGAGCTGCTGATTTTTTCCAGTAGAGTGGCTGAAGCATAGGTAAATGAGCCAGAGCCAGGCAAGGTGGTAATTACAACAACAAAACAAGTGAGAGACCAGGAAAACAGGTAGAGAGGTAAGCAAGGCTTTGGAGGCAGGCACATTAGGAAAAATATGGAGAGAAAGTGATCAAAACAAGAAAAAATGGTCATTTTTCAGAAAGAAAAAAAATCTTATTGTAGCAGTTTCTTCAGGCACCAGCCGCTGCTTCACTTGCAGCTACATGTAGCCACATCTTTGTAGTGACTGGGTATACATCCTGGGCTTGAGTCCTACTTCCTCTCCTGTGATTCCCACAGTTTTGGGGCACTACCTTCACAGATTCTCAAGCTTCAGAATTCCAGCAGTTAGAAGTTAGAAACCCGTAGCCATCAGAATAACGGGAGCTCCCTAGGGAGCGCAAACATGCTCTGCAGAGAATTTATTATCAACAGGAATAGAAGCCTGTATCAGCACTTTACTGGGGGATAAATCAGTGAGTTTGCTAATGATGTTTCAGTTCTCTTGATTGAATTGGATTCGTAAGACAGAAATGCAGCTGCAAACTGAATTGCGTATATGACAAGAGAATAATGACAAGCCAGTCCTGACCACCCAGTTTCTGCATAGATGGGATAATTTAGCTCCCGTTACTGTTGTTGTTATTTTATATGCAAATGAATTATCAATGCCTTTATATAATCACTTCCTGGACCACTTGCAAAAGAAATATCTTCCCCTTATTCTAGCCACAGTTTAACTCTAAATCCCAGTCCTGCCAGAGTCTATGGGAGTTTTATTATAATATAGATATGATCCTTTTAGAGGACCCTAGAAGCGAGTACAAAATACTGTAATTGCCTGTAGTTATGAGACTGTTATTGAGTTAGTTAGCCTATTACTTCATACTATTATCTGCGTGTTACATGCACTGGGCTTTACATATTTGATATTTCTTTAACATGTGTAGCTGGTTCTTTCAATAGTAGTGCTTTGGAGATGATCTGGCTAAGTGCCACCATCAGCCTTTTGCTAAGTTGTTCTCTGGGGTTCCAGCCATTAAATCTGTAAATGTTTTAAATTCTAAATAGGCTGCTGCTCTCCCCCATAGGGATCAAGCTGAGCTGAAGCAATGCCTACTGGAAGAGTAGAAAAAGGAATGCCAGCTGGCAAAGGGGTCTGAAGAGAGAGAAACAGATATAAAATGATTATGAAATGGAGAAACTGCCTTAGCAACATCCTCATCTGCCGGACAGGAATAGATCCTGATTGCCTGGTCTTCAAACGACTGAACTCCTAAATTACAAACTTATGCTTTTCCATTGGAGAACTAGAATTGATAGGGGTGTGCTTTTGAGACACAGTAGGACTTTTAAACATACGGATTTTGAAGTTCAGACTCTGTATCCAATAACTGTTCCTCCTGCTAAGGGGAAGGTCTTACAAAAGCTTCCCTTGGTGCTTAGCCTTGGTGGTTTAATTCCACTCTGACTTTAGAGGTTTTAACCAGTAGTTTAGACACGTAGAGATATTTACTCTTGGGGACTGAGTTGAGCTTGCCTGGAGTGGTTTCACAGGAATGAGGAAGTCTAGGAAAAGAGGAAAGAGTGCTCCCTCTCAACCACCTACAGATCAGGAATGGAGCTAGCAAGCAAGTACTGAAGACACTGCTATGATAAGGGTCTCAGCACCTTCTGCTTTCAGCATCTCTGGTGCCAGAGGCACCGAATTTTTTTCTGGTCCATCTAGATTAGTCCCTTTAATTTGCTCTGTTGGCTACTGAGTGTCTGAGCAGCATTTCATACCCTACTTGGGGGGAGAGAAACAGGAGTGCTGGAGCACAGAGCAATGAGAGCAGAATCAGATCCCTGAAAAAGACTGTTGGGGGGCAGGGATACGAACTACGTAGGAGCTGGGAAAGAAACTTCTGTGAAAAAGAAGATGACAGGGCCGGACCATAGGTGAACTAAAAACGACTGAAGTCAGAGAAATGCGGGGAAGTGTTTAGCTAGATCCTCAGAGATCCAAAGTATGAGTGACACTGAGAAAAATGCATTGCTATGCATATCCATTTAATTCCATGCAGCTTTAAGCTGATGGTAACAGTGGGAGAGGCAGTGTAGGCGTTTTTCCTATGTTAAGTATACATTCAGATGTTATTTCAAGCCCGTAAAGTGTGACTAATAAGGCACTTGATATTTTAAAGGTTTCTCAGCTAAGAAGTGTAATTTTTTTCCTCCAATTTTATTTCTGAAAACAATTAAAATAAGTCTGAAAAATCAACAAACGCAAGACTTTTTTCTTCACTCTGATTACTAAAATTTTGGGCACATTGTCAGAAAAAAAATCCACAATTGTGCTCCAGACTCTCTTGTACATTTTTAGCAATAAAAAGTGAAGCTTTATGTCATTCCTATTATTATGTCATTTGTGCCAAGCCTAGCAGGAAGTAAGTTAAACTAGCAAAATAAAACTTTTCAACTGGTACCTTAAAATTTCAGCAATCTAAATTATTGTTATGTTTTATTCCAGTAGGATGTGGTATCATCTTGTACTGAAGTGAATATTCTGTGAAACTGAAAGGCTTTTCACAGACTATCATCTATGCCAGGAATGACAGTTTCTGCAACATAACACAATATATTAGTGTGGTTAATTACTATCAGTGTATTTACCATGAAAGAGCTTTAGCTGTGGCCATGCTGTAGAAAAAGATTTCATTTTGCTAACTTGAATAACACAAGTAATAAAAGCAATACAGATAGACTAAAAGAGCTATTGAATGGAAGAGACTACAGTATGGTGGCTCTTTTTCTTCTTTTAACAAGATTTAACTGCTGTTGACAGGGGAAGTATAGGACATCTTTCTAGAGCAGGTCAGCGTGGTAAAACACACTTGTGAAGGGCAAATAACTAATCTCTATAAAGTGCTCTATAAAGGCACTTCTACACTCCAGAGATTCATGTTTATGCTGTAATACTGGAGCTGTAGATGACCTGAAGAAGGATATTCTCAGTGGAACAAGGGAACACCTATGTATTTATTTTGCCAGTGATTTTCTGTATTTTCTTTGCTGGAAGTAGAGAGCAATCCCTGAATAAGAGCCTTCTCTATTACAATGCAGCTGTTCTTCTGGTGGGTTCCTGCAATGAATCCATAATCTGCTGTTTATGGTATCACAGCCTGTGACCCAGTCACGTCACATGCTCTACAATACGGCTTTCGGAGCAAGAGCAAGCCTCAAAATGAGTGGTATGGTTTCCGTGTTCATGTTCAACAGTTGGTGAAAAAGCTGAAGTAATGAAGACCAAGGTACTGATGTATAATGACAAAACCCAACAGCCACGGCAGCTGTGCAGACGCGAGGGTTCTCAGCAGAGGTGCCAAGGAAGAACTCCATTTTTACCCCGGAATGTCTAGACGGGCCACTGGAATCAAAACAGGACCAAAAGCTGGCTGTGGCATTGCTGCGACTTAGCTTTGAGGAACAGCAGTGCAAATGGAAATGTGGTGTGATGCTCAGGACGATAGGGTGTAACAAAAATTTCTGTCTTGTTCCTAGGGCAGGGTGATCTAACATCACTGAAAATCCTAAATTCCTTAACAGATATATAGAAATCTGAGAGTAAATCACAAATAGTAATATTTTCCCTCTGGTAGTAATTGGGTGACGCCCATTACTGATTTTTGTTTCTGTTTTGCAGTCCATTTCAGATTTATACTATACAGTCTTGTAGGAAGGACTATTCTGTTTAGAGCAACTCATTAAACGTCTGTGTTAGGAGCTCATCTCAGCCATTGCAGCCTACCTCACCGAGGCTTTAGTTCAGCCTCACCATTTTGCATGAAAGAAGCATAGTGAGATGGGAGCCTTCAGTCATTACTTGCCAGTTCGTTTAATGTGCTGCGGTCCAGAAGTGTAGCCTCTGGTGTGTTATTAAGTAAAAATATTCTTTAACTATTTACTTCTGTCACAACAGAAACTCATTTCCTGCTGTTCAGAGGAAGGATATTACAGTATCATAAACAATAAAAAAACCCCAAATACATTAATCTATATTTGTGCTCGCATTTAGACTTTTGGAGCAGTCTCACAAAGGATGACTTAGAATAAAATCGTGGCACGCTTGGTATTTTATCAAGTATTGTAAGAAAGCAGCAGGCCATACAGCCTCAACTAGTGTGAGCAGGGCTGGCAGCAAACAGAATTTGTTTTAAAATGGAGCCTAATTAGTTTCTGAAATGGATTAGACAACGTGACTGCCTGAGGTAGCAAAAACTAGACGTGATGACCCATGAGACCTTTTCCTCTCCAGTACAAAGAAGGGGAATAAGACTTAGCCATGTGAGAGTCAAAATTAATGAAACACAGGGTATGGACATTCTCTTGCTGGATGTTTGTACATGTCTAGACTAACAGGAGTGATTGATTCTTGGTCCTTCAACTCCTGCTATAGTTCACACCACAGCAAACGGCATGAACCAGAATCTTTTAAGTATATTCCTTCAGCACAATGTCTGCAAACTCAGGACAGTAATTTTTACAGAGAAAATAGTAATAAATAAAATCATTAGAAATCCTGGAATAAACCCTTCTGTGGATTTGTCTAAAAAGAACCTTTCCTTTTACATTTGACATGGAAAACAAGCACATGTATTTTTAGGTGTTTTGTAATAGAGCAAGCTGAGGAAATAAAAATAAAAAAGCCTGAGGAAATAAATGCAAAAGCTTATTTTTATACAAAAGCAGGGGAAAAATCTTGAAGGCTCTGAGTACTACAAAATAAGGTTCATGCATTCTCTTCTGGTTGTGGCAACATGGCCTTACGAATGTTTAGGCCTGTGGAGTTTACCACCTCCATAGATCTGCTCATCTGATTGCACAAGCGAATGCTTCCCTTAATCCTTTTCACTACAAATAAGCTGGGTTCCTTTAAACAGCTTAGTATTAAGGCTCTACCAAATCAACTCATTTTGACTTAACAGCTAGGGAGCAACCACACAATTAAGAGCTGCTGGCAGACCGAGAGGGCAATATACTTTGGCAGAGTTGAGCCATTGGGGTGACTCGTCGCTAAGAAAAAGGACGTGTGGGGCAGTTGAAAAGGGAACTTTGGGCCAATATTTCACTCTTGATTTCAGTATAAGCACGTGGACAGCTTCTAAAAATTGCTATAAACAGACGAAAAGTCTGTTTAGCTTCCTATGCCGTCATCCAATGACAGCTGTATAGAGAAAAGTGTAGGAACAGTCCACAAATAAAGCACTATTTTGTTCTCTCTTCCCAACTTCTAGTAAGGTGCAGCTTATGCACTTCCTGAGACAGGAGTTGTAGCTTCATGTTTAATAACATTTGATAGAGTTGCCTCACTGCTTTATTGAACCCATGTTTTCGTACACTGTTGCTTTATTTAGAACAGTTAAAAAATGTAGGAGGACCACTCTGATCTCTGCTTGGAGTTTACCTTTCCTTTCCTACCTGTCCTTTCCACTGTTCTCTTCCCTTCCTCCCCACAAATGTTTTTGGGTTTTTTTTTTGTTTTTTTTGGGGGGTGGGTGTAAGCAACAGTCACAGAACAGCAGTTTTGTGTATTTTGGCCTTTCAGAAGGCTTTGGAGGAAAAAAATTCCCCTCAGTGTAAGTTTAGGAAACCAACAGTGGGACTGGCATCATTAAGTTGAAAAGTATTTTCTTTTCAAGGACCAGGTACGTTCTTACTCCTTCTGTTCACTTACTTTCTTAGAATAAAATGATTCATGATTAAATGGAAAATAAAATCATTCGACTTCATAATTAATAGAGTCTATTTACAGAGAATCCTGACTATAAACTCAAAGCTCAGGATGAGCAAGTTTTTCTGCACGTTTGGTCAAGCAAGACTTCTGAGCTGGTCCTGCTCTGTCTGAATTAGTATTTGATGTGCGTGCACTCAGCTGCTTCAAGGAATGGATCGAGTCCAGACAACTCGTGCTGTAATAGCCAAGTCTCAAAAGAATACCTGAATAGGAATGAATGTCGTGCTCTGTCACCTACCTGGAACTCCATTACATATGCCACTGCGCAGCAGCTCAGCAGTTGCAGCTATGTAAGAGTATATGAACAGAAGCAAAGTCTTGCACTTTGTACTTGAGGTATAGTCTCCCTTCAACAGTGGTTGAAACTGCCTTATAGGCTGCTACTGTATGCAGGAGAAAGACCACAAGAATTTTCCTTTAGACTATCCAGGCATGATCACAGATGACAACAGAGTAGGTTTGACAGGGTAGATGGCTGATAAATTAGGACACAAACATGAAGACAAACTTTTTTTATGGCATGAACATATGATGTAGCAGACAGTATTTTATCTAGTAACTTATGCTTTTAAGAAACTATAAGGAAAACAAAGTGTTTTCCTGTCTAGATGTTTCCTTTTGAGAGACTGTATTTCACACTTGCCCCTCTTTTTTCCACAAAAATATTCATACTATGGTGCCAAAAATTATACTTATCTAAACTTAAGCAGCTGAATCAAGGTGTCTGCCTTTTGTAATCCCTATTCAAAGAACTGGACTCTGATTAACACAAACATGCTGAAGATGATGATGATATTTTAAATATACCACTTTTTAAGACTAAGTCAGAAATTTTTTCAAGTAGAAAAAGACATGTAAGAGTGAACAGCATTTGAGTTACTTATGTATTTATCCTTCACAAAGGCTGTTACAGACATTTAAGCTGCTTTGTAATATTTAGCTCCTTATGAGTATGTGATATTTGTAGCCAGTCATTATACAAGACCAGCATCAAAGAGGAAGAATACTTATCAATAAGGATGCAGAAAGGGTAAAATAAAAGTTATGCTAGTCAAAATTTTTTAATTTCCTCAGTTGGCCTGTATATACAGACATATCTGTCAGCTGCTTTACAGGGAAATAATTCTACAAGGACAAAGATTCTTGCCAATGTCACCAATGTATAAGTGTAAGCAGTTTTTCTTTTGGTATGAAATGTAGAGGACATTGCTTCATTTGTATGTTAAACATACACTTGCCTGTTCTGAAAGGCTTTTTTTCCCCAAGATACTTACAGTAAGAAAGACCTATTATCATTTTTCTCCCATCTTCAAAAGTGTCTTTCAACCAGTCATAAACTCCTCTTCCAAATATGAGGCTGGTCTGCATATTTCCACGTAGCAGATAGGGAAACTGAGTTTCTGAAATTAAGACTAGTTGTTTGTATGACAATGTATGTTTGTGACTTTAAAGTGCATCTTCTGCTGGAGCTGTGAAAAACTTGTGAGAAATACCACCATTAGCAAGTAAAGACTTCCAATGGGGCAGCACTGCAGAAGCAGCTGACATAACTGAAAACAAGGGCATAACGTTCTGGACAAGGAAGAATCAAGTCCACAACACTGCATTTGTCTTCTATTCAAGAGGCTTACCTAACATCATATTTGGATGAAAAAAATGTAGTCCCATGATTGAGGATTGCAGCATAATACATATGTGCAAGACAGGAGAATGTTCTGGCATCATAACTGAATGAGCATTTTTTGAGTTGTAATTGTATTGCTTCCACGATCAGATGTTTTCGTATATATCTTAGAATTGTAAAATGACAGGGGACATGGAATAAGAACAACTGTATCAGAAAATCTCCATGCTCCGTTAAATTACCAGCAAAATGGGATTCCTGGCCAACCACCACCAGCAGCCTGTCCCCTGAGATATGGGAGCAGTAAAGAGATTCTTTGAAAGCAACTTAAATCTGCAACAGTGTATTCTTTTCTGTCAGGCCTTAGGATGTACTTGATTCATTAGGAACATTACATCCAGGTCTCTCTACTTTCAATCTCATGAAGTAGACTAAAACCTCTTACAAATAATTACACTAAGGGCAAGGACATTTTTTGTGTATTATATCTGAAGTGGGAAAGGAATGCAAAGTTTGCCTTGTATGGAGTCTCTACAAATACTCTGGGATATCAGAATTTTTGCTTCTGCTAGCAGAACAAGTTGTAGAAACATCCAAGGCAAGAACTGAAAACTGGGCAGAAGGTAAGATAGCCCAGTCCTCATTGCTTCTTTCCTCTGTACTGAACTGCACTGGGGAAAAATGACCACCACAGTGGAAGCACATTTCAAAGAGAAACTCAGAGATCTATGCACATAATCTGGGACAGCGCTTTCCCCCAGCAAAAGCTTTCATACACTTTGTGCCATACCACATATGCATGGCATTGATCAGCATTCCTGTGAAAGTCCTGTCAACACTCTTTGTGCTTCTCACTGTGTTAAAACTGTGTTTGCTCACACTGCAACCTTCCTTAAACACAACAGTGAAGAGAAAGCTTCAGCGTTTGACAACTGGCATGTTAGAGAAGTATGGAAGTTTGCTAAAAAAAATTACAAGATGTTACAAAAAGAATTTATTTGGTCAACAATGAGAAATCCAAACAAAACACTGAATTTCTGACAAACCCATCCAAAAACAAGAGTGAAGACAAACACAGGACTATCACCCACAACTCTATTCCCTCCCTTCCCACACATGAGTTTTACAGATTAGTCACATCAGTAACAAGTCTTGAAGGCTGGGGACTTTTAATGTCAGTATTCTATTTAACTCCATCTCATCACACTAAAATGAAGGAGGTGGAACTGAAATAAAAGTGGTGCTTCTAAAAACACAGTAATCCTAATAAGAACAAGGAGATTGCAAACTAGACTTCAGATTTGCTTTGGTGCAACCGGCTGCTGCAGAAGGCACAACAACTACAGTTGTGTGTTACAAACTACATGTGCTACGGAGACACAGAAGACCCCATGGGCATGAATTACAGTAAGAATTTCAGTTGCGGCTTTCTCTGTTCCCAAAAGGATACATGAATGTTCATGAGAATTAAAACAGTGTATTTTTCCTTTTGTGGAAAAGCTGCATAACACAAATTACAGATCTTCAGCACACAATTTTACGTAGTAGCAGTGCTTTGCAGAAAGTTTTGAAAAGGAGTGTCCAGGGTACCATTTTCTAAGGAGTCACCAATACTAAGGGGCTAATTCTGCTTCTCTTTAACAGAACAGTTGTGGTTCACTCCACCACACCAACTATTAGTGGGGCAAGCACAAATGACCAGAAGTAAAGGATGAGAGAACTGGAGCCAAACAGCCTGTGCAGATGGATGAGCTCTCACAGAGGCACATCTAATCTGCCTATGTTTAAGTTGTGTGCATACAACACAAAGATTGCTCCTGAAGCTGCACCTGAAATGAACGTAGCTCTCACAGCTACATAGCTTCCAACTTGCACATACAGTGTATGGATGCAACTTTAGGCTATCAGGCTAGTTCTTCTTTTTCCTTAAAGCATCACAGCAATCAGACGCTTTTTATTAAAATGGCAAAAATCACTGTTGGCATTGGCCCCAGTAGTGCTTTTTCTTCTCAGAGGTCTCTTCTGCTAAACAGACCTCTAACAGAGGGTGCCGTGTCAGGCATTTTTTGTTGTTCTCTTTCATTAGAACATTTTTTCTATATAATTTTGCTTTAGGGCTGAATTTCTGCCAGCTAAGTATCAGTCTGGAAGAAAAACTTCCTGACTTACTATAAACCTTTTAAAAATAATTCAAATGGCTGGGCTATAGTAATTTGATATGTTGTATCTAGGCCAGTGGGCTCCTGGTTTCCAAAAATCAAAGATTAGCAGACACAACATTTCAAGCTGTGCTGTGTTAGACCGGATCCAAAAGCTACTATTTTAAATAATAATAAAAAATTGGGACTACTCACTTTTCTAAATGGAAAGGGTAGACAATTTGTATTGTCTTTTTATGGCATTGCTCTAACTTTTCCCAGTGAAAATTTTACTGAATGTAAATGAATAGTGCTACATTTCTTGCAAGCACAGTCAAGGCAGACTAGCATCAAATGAGAGAAACTATGGCTTTAGACAGGTAAAATGTTACTGTCTCTCCTTTTACAACCTGACAAGTATAGACACGTAGAATGGACTGTGAGCATTGCTGACAGATAGTATAAAGAAAAACAGGGCAGAGAATCATTCTCCTCCTTCCCTTTCCTACCCTCACCACAGGAAAAAAAGAACAACCAAAAAACCCCAATTACCCAAGCAAAAGCAAACACTGCAATTTACTCTTTTAGCTTCACAGACTGACTGAGGCACACATCACCACAGCTCTGTGCCAAGTCAGAGCACAGTTCAGGTACTCACAATTTGAGAGGAATAACAGGCCAGTATTTGGGCTGTTTTTTGTCACAGTTCCTATCAAAGGTAAGCTGCATGGCAGTTTCCATTGCTTGGATTTTGGCAGCTCCAGTGCCATAGAGTTTCTTCATTTCTGCCATTCGCCTCTCCCCAGGTCTTTCTGCAGGTGGCTGCACAGAACGCCCTGTCTTCACGTGAAGGTCATGATCAGCCTCCACATATACTTCTTGGTGCTCAGCTTCCAGCTGCTGCTGTTTCCCTAGATAAATAAACCACAGAAGACATAAATTAATCATCTATCAACCAGTAATAATTTGGTTAAACTTTTTAAATATTACAGGTTCAAATTTGTGCTGGGTCTAGAGAGTGCAGAGCCACGTGTTCCAGAATGCAGCTTACTTCCCCAATTTACAAAACACATCACGTTATTTTTTATGCTGTGTTCATCATTAGGCATAATGACAAATTCCTACTAAACAGTGTAACCAAATTAGATTGGAAGCAGTGAGGAGAAAGAAAGACGATCCTGGAATTGACTCCTGAAATTGCAAAAAACCTCTGAATTAATAATAAGAAGTAAAAATCAGCATTGTTTCATTTCTCCCGCTCATACATGTTTCTTGGGGAAAAAAATGCGAGAGAACTCATTTCCAAAGTAATTACTTAGCAGCTGAGACAATGAAACAATGCACAGGAAAAGGTAACTTTAGCAGAGCCATGGCCAACAGAAATTGTAATCAGCTACTACCCCATGAAAATGAACAAAACACTGTCATACAAGTGCCAGCCATCAAGTATATCCAATGAAATACAACTGTAAACATTGTGTTTAGACACAGTAGCCAACCTCAATCATTCCTCAAGACTTCCAAAGTCCTCCTCAACACAGCATTATTGCTATTGCTTTAAGACAAAACAAAACAAAGCCCAACATAAATCCCTGCAGCACATCTTTTAAAGAGGATTTGAAGAGTTCAAAGGGGTGAAAGACTTGGACCAATCTGCCCCCCAAAATCCTCTTTCGCAAGCCCAGTCTGGAAGCAAGAACTCAATGATTTTGTGTGCCCAAAGTTAGCTCCACTTGGTGGGAGCTAATTTGTTCAATCAGGTGCTGCACTGAACAAATAATGCTTCAGCAAGGTGAGCTATGCTGTTAAAACGGTGAAGTGCTACAAAAGAACCCATCTTACGGAGACATTCCTAGAAGACAAACGAGATCACCTGCCAGGTGTTTAACTCCTTCACCAACCAATAACAGATGATAGTTCTCAACATTTCCATCACAGAAACAGTTCATTACCAATATTCTTTAATAATGAACAAATGGGCTTGAGAACAAGTTCTTCCTAAACAACAAAAGGGACAGAGCATCCACAGAACAGGATATATCAGTCACATACAGCACATGTTTCTCTGTGTTCGGTGCCATGTGCCTCTTCCCTCCTTCCCCCAAGACAGAGATTTAACTCCCATAAAACACATGACATCTGCAAACCCTAAACAAAAGTTAAGTATCCTGACATATCTGTGTCAAACATCTGCTGTTTATTTTTACTCTGGAAAGGACTGTAGAGAGCAGCCAACTGACAGCATCAGCCTCACTAAATAAAATATCCCCCATACCTCAGTCAGGGAAAATAAATATTTTTAAATAGTATAATCTGAAACTTCAATTCTGGCATCTGTTTGTCTGAGAGGGACAGAGAAAGCTTTAGTCCTGCCCTTTCGAATACCATCCACAGTTGCGTGTTGGAAGCAGAAGGGCAAGAGTACTTTAGTGTTTATTAGTAATACATTCCATAGAGATCTTCCACTCTCAGCAATTTTGTTTTAAGGGCACACCTCCGAAGTGTCCTGCTTTGCCAGAATTCAAGAGGAAATATACCTTTGGGTCCATATGCATTTTTGGAAGGGTTGGATTTATTTGGTGTCAGGCCATTTTAACCACAAGGTCTGAATTAGAAGAAGTAATGCTGTCCATGGAGAGCCCACCACTATGAGGACAGGCTGGAGCTCTCAGACTGTGGCTACGCAGGTCACTTGCACGCCGGTACAACAGGCTTACTAGGATGTCAGGCTGCCCACAGGTATGTAGCAAGCTTTTCAGCATAAACTTGATTCAAACAATGCATATTACACTGAATATTATTAGAAAAAAGAGAAAAATCTATGTTGGAAAAACAGTATCTCCCACTATAGGTTACACAGCAAAACTTTGCAGGTAGGGCTCTGAACTGAACTTGTATTTGCTGGCTCTCTTGGGCCACAAAGATGATTCCTTATGCTTCTGTATTGCCTATGGATGTTTTTTATCAATTAGTTCCATAGCTGCATGTTAGAGACAACTGCTTCCTCATTCGCTCGCCTCAGAATGCCCTGTGATAGCTCACTGCACACAACAATACTTAAGATATTTCTCTAGAGATCTATAATGTATGCTTGCGTTTGGAAATTTAATGAGTTTTTAGGAGAAGTTTTATGACAGACAAGTGGATTACAGTTTAGTGTACGTGAACCTCCATTTGGGGCACAAACCGAACAGTTTATAAACCTGCAGATTCTAGCGTTAACAACCAAAACAGTCACCCTTCTGAACCCACTCTCCAAACTACCTAACGAACTTCCAGAGTACACATCTTATTTTACACTTACCAGATGTACTGCCTTTGACTTTCTAACCTAACTGGTATTATTTCACAGCTTCTGGTTACAAATTTCCCAGAGCAACTCTATTACATAGCCTCAGACATTTAAAACCAGTGCTGTACAGAATCCAGGGAGAGGCCAGGGACAGGAGTCTGTGAAAAGGACATACGGCTTTTTGTACTAGAGGCTGAATCTGAATGTAGAATAGGGCAGCTGTTGCTAGTAATACCACTTGGCAATTGTGTGGAAGGTACTGTAGCTTTAGATCAGTTATTTGTGGGAGATATAACCATGACAAAATCTACCATCAGTGAGGGCACCATTTGCCATCATAGATAATCATGGAAAGAGAAGCCATGGAAGTAAAACAGTATGTAAACTAGTGCTTTTACAAAAGTAGGATTTCTAGTCAAACACAGAGATAAGTAAGAGATGAAGGGAGAGAAAGCTTTGTCCTGCTAAAATGCACACTCAGCTTTCTTTGGTGGGCAGTAGCTGGGAAGTAGAACTGCTCTTAGTTGCAGCAAGCCTGTGTTCTTTCCATTATATCAAGATTTACTTTAAAAACAAAACATAGCAATGCCACTTGTGCTAAGTGTACGATTATCTCTTCAGCAGAAAGATAAGAATCTGTCAATGGACAAATAAAATAAGCTGCTTATAACAATAACCACCTATGGAAGTATGCAGAACTTCCTGTATTATTTTGTAATATATATTATTATTCATAAATTATTTTATTTGAAAATAAAATAATTTCATATTATTTTATGAATTAGGTAGCAAGGCTTATTATAAAACCAGTTCTCAGCCTGTAGTGATGAAATCCCTAGCTCATTCTAAAATCAGAGTTCCATGCTTTAAATTCCTAAGTCATTGTGCTGCCATATAATAAATGTGAAACAGTTTTACACAGTTTTGAGTAGTTCCTCCTTCCACTTCACATAGACTAAAATAAATGTGCTTTCCTCTGCATCATTCAAATTCAACTACTGGCAAGCTTCCCCTAATTGCAGAACAATGTTTTACAAATGTTAAAAAGCTGGGCAGCCAGCTGTGGTGTTGTTTGGTTACTGTACAAAGAATAAGCATTGCTGATGTTTTTATAATTGGTGAGCTTTGTTTCTCTCCAAAGACTCTTTTCTCTTGAAGCTCTTTTCAGAATGAATTTATTCTTACTAAATACAGTTCTGCTGGGAGGTCATTGTTTTCTGGCCCAAACCTGTTGGGACACCTTTTTTCAAACACAGTAAACAGCTCATTTGCTTTCTTCTTTCAGGAGTAGCAAGATTTCTATGCAACTCACTTCACTGCATCTTTGGACACCATCAGTGATTCCGGGCTTTCTGAAAGAAAGTCTTTTTAGTTTTTCTACTGGCTGTGAATAATTACTTTTAATTTGGGGTATACCAAGTGAAAAGAATTGTGTACCAGTACAGACAACTATGTCTGTCCTCATGGACTGCCAAAGGCAGGATGAGCAGTAACTAACATGCTAGCTGTTCCACGCATTTGGAGCTTCGTATGGAGACAAATGCCCTCTTAGCTACCTTCTGCAGACTATGACCATTCTTAAGATGAAAGCAGTTTTTCCTAAGGGACCTCAGAAGCTCAGGTCCCTTATTTCTCACTTTATAAAAAGAACATTTAGTAAGTCTGTACGTTTGATCCACTTCACTCTTCTCTCTTTGTAATACCATTTGAAAAGCTTAATAATAATAAAAAAAAAACCTCTCTGAAATTTACCTCTGAATAAAAAAAAACAAAACCCAAATTCAAAACCCAAGTAATTTCTCTTACTTGAACGACATCTCCATGAAGAGACTTTTTAACATTAAATAGCAATAAAAGCAGAGAGGGTAATTATCTATGTTAGATTTTTAATGAAGGTACAGAAAGATTCATACCCATCACGGTGTGGTTCCTTGTACCATTTTTAGCTCTTAGTATGTATATACCCAGCCTTTAGCAAACTGTAACCAGTGATAATATGCAATTTGGCATCATTTTTCATAAAGGCAGCCCTCTCCACAGTTATTCAGGTGTTGGCGCGCTCTGCCACACACGATTTTAATCATATTTATGGCAAGAGACAAAATGGCAAATGACTTCTCCTTAATTGACTTTCAGCTTCTTGCTTAGTTAGCACATTACTCTTCAGGGAAATATTTCACTTTCCCCAACCTTGATCTGTTTTTTTTCCCCTCATTTTCTGTGTTTTCCTATCGACCTATACCCCTGTTCATGTATTTGTCTGCTTATTTCAAATAATGAATGATTTTTCTGTTATTGCAGCATGTGCATTTCTGAGCTTTCTCATCTTCTCTTAAATGCTTCCTGAGCTGATTTGAGCAGCACACACTAACAGTCACATACTACTCATTTCTACTGATTAAAAACCTAGTTCTTAGTCTTTGAATGTCACTTCCCACAAGCCTACTGTTGTGTTAAATATTCTTCCCACACAGGATTCTTCATGAAGCTCCCTAGCAAAGCTAAGTAGCTTTACTATAAACTCACATATGAAATTTTCTGAAGTGATAGCATCAGACCATCTTATTATGCCAGTATTTGCATGAATCAGGTATACCATGAGGCAGCTCACTATCTTTACCATGAGGAATTCCAACAAAATACAGATTTCAAATTTAAGATTTTGTAAACAGGATTTCCAGGGAGTTTAATTTCACTTCTTTAAAAATCTACAGAATTATGTATTTCCAGAGGCTTGGGATCTCAAGCATTACTCTTGATCAAGTGTAAATCTTTGGAGGACAAAAGCCTTCATGAGTGGGAACCTGTGGGACACAAAACAACAGACTTAACTCTTCATTTGTAAAGATAAAATATTCACAGTTATAGGAAGAAACATTGCCTTGTTTGCTGAAGGGTTACTTTAAAACACTAAGCAACTTAACAGAAATTGTAGAAACGTACTCAAAGACTCTTTAGCAGCAGAACAGCACCATTCTGGCTTTGAGTTGGCTCAGGGAAGACAGACTCACGTTTAAGTGTTTCATTAAAGTGTTCTATGTGAAAAAAAAAAAATGTATTAAAAGGATTACAGCTGATAAAAGTTTTCCCTTCCCATTTCTAACAGGTAAAGTCTGATAATCAAAGAAGTGTAGACAAGCCACTATATCAGCAGTATAATGTATGATGAAAATCAATGACTGTAGGTGGTTTGAAAACACTATTCTGGATTAACAGTGACCTTGCTTGGGAGTAGTTTTCTCCACAGATTAGCTCTCAGCCACCACTGTGACAACCAAATATGAAACAGAACTACCACAAATGCTAAAGATATTAAAGACATAAGTGTCTCTATGTTGATAGATTTTCCATGTGCTAGTTGAGGAGGGAATGAGTTAAAAGAAATTGAATATTTCACCACAAATATCTATAAGTAATGCAATACTCTCAAGAAAAAAAGAACGTGTTCTGTTACAGACTGAAATAAGAGCAGATGTGATTCCTTGGCAGGCCTGTAGCAGTCTGAAACTGTGGTTCCATGGACATTTTTCTCAGCTACAGAACTGGCTTATGCAGTTCCTGTTCCCCTCCTTCTCCCTTAGCTGTATGCTCCAGGTCCCAAACACCTCAAGGATGCCAGTACAACTGCCTATGAGGCCACACGAGGATTTCTACAAAAAACTGTTATATTTAATCCTGGAACAGTACAGTGTCTTGGCACCACACATGCTGAACTAAAGAAGTAGCATGGGAGCAGGAGTGAATAGCTAGGAAGAGGAACTGCTTAACCTGGCTTTGGCACTGACAAAAGTTAATTGAACCATAGCCTGACCGAAAAGCTATTAGCAAGAGCAGGAAATAGTCTAAGGAAAGAAAGTATACTCCTTAAGAAAGAGACAACTGCAACAGGCTACCAGAGCAGACAGAAAATAGCTTTTTTCCAGTCCAGAGTATTGAGTTAGATATCCTCTCCTTCACTGCAATAGACGTTTTCTATTAATTTTAAAGAGTAAAGCTCTGTAGAAACAAGGTTGAACATAGCAATTTCAAAAAGTTAACACTTAGCCATTTGAAGTGGTTAGAAAGCCAGGAAATGGAGTTAGAATCAAAGTGTTCCACCTCCAGATTTGCTGCTGAGTGGTCCATATCATTCTTAAGTTACTTAACTACATCATACCTCACGCTAATGAATCCGTAAAAAGAGTCTAATACCTTCCTACCTGACAGACGGTTTTGAAGGATTAATTATCACATATTATTTTGAAAATCATGGGTTAAATAACTTGTAGAAAGGTACACAGTTAAGAGGAGATAAAAGCAACTAACTTCTGTTTTACAAATAAGATTAGGAACTCAAAAGGGTTGTCTTGCTGTCTCCAAAACAAACTGCCAAGGATCCTAGATGTAAACATGAACTTGACGGTTTGTGTTGTTTCAACTAGCAAAAGGCTATACTGATTACTGTCCACCTAAATAACCTTTCTTTCAGATTTTCTTCTATTTTCTACCATAACGAAACCCTTAAGAAGGGATCTTCTTGTCCCTGACAACAAAATCAGTTGAACAGTCAAAACTAATAAATATTAAGAAGCCACCTTGCTTGGTGTAATTTCAAGCAAAAGCCTGCTGTAGAAATTACAATGCTATAAACATAATCCATATTCAGATAGATAGCTATCTCTGGCAGCTCTGTAGAGGATACAAAATACCTAGATGAGCCCAATGTAACCAAGGTTCTGCATCACTTCCACCACACAGACACCAACATTCACATGACAAAACACAGACACTGCTGGAAAATTTATCCAGACTACACACTCGTGCCATCTGACAGAATTAAAAAGCCAGCAAGTTGCAGACCACTACTGAGAAATTAGCGCAGGATCAGGCATTGGCAGCTGCCTCTAGTAAGGATCAAGCCTATAGCAATAAGATTAGACACAGACCAGCTGACTCTGTGCTCCCATCCCCCCGAACAACTCCAATCTGTCACTGATGGCAACAATGCTGACGCCAGACAAAGACACCGTGCTAGAGTAAACAGAAGGATTACTTAAATCTTTATATAACTGTATCTGTATACACACATACATATATACATCTCACAGGCAGAGGAGAGTGAACACATTTCAGCTTCTCAAAGGAATGTTCAAATGTAGAAGTGCTTCTTTAAAAAAATAAATAATGAAAACAATGAAGAACATGAGTTTCGCTACCAAGACAGCTTTTACATGTGCTCTGAATAGAAATTAAGTACATGAACTTAGAAGAAAGTGCTCCATGATGTATAGAGTGCTAGGGAGGGAAGGAGGAAAGGGGGAGGGAGAAAAAAAAGAAAAAAAAAAAGAAAAAAGATTTAGTTTCATCAGCTTTTAGAACAAAATTCTCACATTAGAACTTTACATTGAAATTCCTTTCCTGACTCCAGCCACAGACCACACTGCTGAATTCAGTGTGGTATTTTATTTTTTTTTTTTATTTTAAGATATGGCAAAGCAACTCAATAATATACACTAGGAAATCTATTACTTTATTTTCAAAAAAAATTTTGTTTTTTAAATATTTTTGATAAATTGCAATCGTGTTGTTGGGTTTCCTTTTTTTTTTCTTTTAAAGAAATCAGAACATATTCAGGCTATGAACCAACATTTCAGTTTACCAGCAGCTCCTTTAGCCAATATTACTGCAGACGAGCAGAATTAAATAAAAACACTGATCCAGATAAAATTAATCTCATCAAGTAAACGCATATGTTTGTCATGCTGCCCGTAAACTACAGTGGGCATCCTGACCAATCATTTTGTAAGGGGCATCTAGACAGAAGGTCAAACTAAAGAAATCAGCAACGTATACCATAACTTGCAAAAGAAAGGGCTAAGACAGCTTACTTCTGACCTTTGCTTGCTACTTGCTCATTGCTACCATGCTAAATAATATTACTTACAGGCATCAATACTGATTGACAAATTGGTACTTTCAAGCCATCATAAGAGTTTAAAAGCAATACTAGGAAGCATACAAACCTAATACATATTAAACCCTTGGGTTCTGTTTTTGATACTGCTTTTCACTTAGCGTCACTTAAGCAGTCTAGTAAATTAAATGGAGTTACTTAAATGTCCAAGGTTAATCGCTACACTTAGGACTACAAACCACAATAGAAAAACAGAAAATATGTCAGAGGAAAATTCCAGATGTGGTTCTATCGTACTTTTGACATAAGAAATAATTTAAGAGTCTGTTGTGGAAGCATAAGTCTAAGCTAAGCTAAGCATCACCTCTTTTCAAAAAGGCAGTTGGCATTCTGCCTTTTAGAAAATTAATACCAACACTTCTTAGCAAGTGTGAATTTCATGTCTCCCTCAGTGATTTCAATGGGGCAATTCATACAGGAAGAAAGTGTAAGTGACTTGATGAAGAGAAGACTTCACATAAGAAGAGAGCCATCGAGGCTCACAGCCTGTTCAAAACAGAGGTCAACAGATGACGCCAAGCAAAAAACACAAAATCAGGGCATACAAATCACCAGCTTTAACCACCGAGAAGTGGGAAGATTGGGAAGAGGTAGATACTACTTCTTGCATTCCACCAAGAGCCAGATGCTCTTCTAGCCACCACCTCAACACCTCCTCCACCAATTTGCTCTGATACTGGATGCAGTTTCATAGTTCGGATTCATCCAAAGTTTCTCAGCCTTGCCACTGGTCGAAAATCCCAAAGTAACAGCAATTAAAGAATTTTAAAGCAAATCTTCCAATGCATTTGCTTTACTACTGCTCAGCAATTGCTTCAGAAATTGCAGACCTCCTAGAAATGAATGTGATATTCAAGGCCTGTCCAAAGTGGGAGAACAGCAGTGTGGCTTGTTAGCATTTGTGGACAACCATATTAAAATCATGGCCCAAAATATTCTTCAGAGACCTACATGCCTTGGTAAAGTCTCCCCACTTTCCATGTGAATACACAGTTGACTTTCAGAGTAACAACCACCATTTCAGCAATTGCAAATGAAATTAAACCCAGGAGGTTCTCATCCAGCTAAATGTGAATAACAATCAATAGTGTATTTTATTTTACATTGCTGCCATGATTTCAGTGCACTGCAGAATCGTGTTTCGACAACTTAAGATTTATTTCCTTGAAAATATCAGGGGAAAGCTCTGACACTAGCTAAACAGGCTGCAGTACTTGGGGAGCAAACAACAATTGTAACACTGATGAACAACTGGATCGAACTATATTTAGCAGTTCACATGGTGTGTTCCTCAGAGGCAGAGGAGGGCTATTATCCCCATATTACAGGTCTAAATCCACAAAGCATCTCTGGACACAAACTCCTAGAGTAGAAGGTTAGATTTAGACTTCTTGAAATGGGATTCACAGAAGACTGCATCACAAGGTGGCTCAGGTACTTAACCCAGCCAGTGACAAAGACAGACTGACAACATTCCCTTGCACACTTAGGTTTAAGATATGTCTTCCTTTGAGTATGAACGACATGCCCCCCTTTACTTTGAAGGCATGGTTGGAAGAGAAGAGTTATTCTTTTGCATATCTGTTTCTAAATTCTACCCATGTTGAAAGCTTTTGTGGCTCCAGTCCTACATGACATGTGCAAGGTCATGATGGAAGTCTGGAAAGGTCACCCAAATCTGAGATGGGTAGCTTAACAGCCTCTGTCTCTCTCACTTGATTTGGTGCATGTGAGGAAGCGAGTTTTGAAAAGACCCAGGCAGAAGTCTCTGAACTCTCACCTTCTACCTCCAGAGCTCCAGCAATTCCATTATGGTAACGGACTGGAATTCCATCTGGATAGCAGGAATAACTTACGTGTCTTCAAGCAAATCTGTACCAGAGGTTTATAAAAAAAAGAAAGACTTCAAATGTTAAATATTTGAGATACTTTGCTCCTATATTCTGTCCCTTGGACTGCCATTGTTTACTTACAAGGCTGAAAGTACCATGTTAAAAGAGGTCTGAATTCAGAGTCATTAGCACAGAACTGTGTCAGAGCTCCCTCCAAAAGTAAAATCATTCAGGGATCCAGAAATGCTGCATGTAGCACCTACCTGGAACCAGTAATCAACAAAGTTTAGAGGTGATGGAAAAGTGCATTAACTGTGAAGACAGACTGCCTGAGACCAGCAGCTAGCACAGAGCAGCTTTTATATCACTTTTCTCTAGAGCTGTGTCTGACAGCATGGTCTCACCTGCTCTTTTCCACAGCAGCTGCAGCTACTTTCACAGGCTCCCCTGCAGGGACGAAGAATGAAGAGAAAACTAGGGGAGCCACTCAGAGCAGCTGCAGATGCTAATGGAATAAGCAGGCAGATTTGCCTTCGGAAAGTTACCAGCACTAGTTCTCAGTAGAGTTTGTGCCCCCAGCACTACCAAACTGTTCCCATATGAGGGAGCCTTCTGTAACAACCCTCTCAAAGCTATTTCTGCTCTTACAACAAGGCTGGGAAGGGATTCCCTTTCCACATATGGCCTCTCAGCCCTGGGATCTGCTTGGGAGTTCCTTGACAAAGCTCTGCAGAGCCCAGGTACATCACAGCAATGTGTTTGGGCCTTGGAGACTGCATGGACACAAAGCAGACACTGGCACTCTGCTTGTCTAACTTAAAATTGACTTACTTCATGTATTTTCTTTGTAAAGAGCAAGTCCCAATCCTTCAGAGCTGTAAAAGTGACAATGCACAAAACAGCAAGCCATTGACATGTTTCCACAGGATCCTTCCAAGACCATCAACTATCAAGGAAGAGCACTAGAAAACAGGTATGGCACATGGACGGTAAAAGACAGGTGCAGCTGAGAAGCAATGATCTGTCCCATCCTATGCATCTTATTCTTATAACCTCAAGAAGCAATTCCAGTCAGAAGGAATTTTACCACAGCACTGATTTACTGTATTACCTAACTGTTCTTGCTGACTCATGACTAATGGACTCATGAATAACTTGTGGATAAAAGCTCTCTACGAGAATGGATAGTTAAAACTCTGTACTTGTCCAGTAAAGATAACATCAATAGCATGTCTTTTGGTCACGGAGATGACATGTAACTTAACAGTTAAGCAAAAGGCTGGGATTACCAACTCTTCTCAGACCATCCTCTTTGTTCTTCTACCACTCAAGCCTTTTGCTTACTTCCAAACGAGGCACTCAAAATCCCTTATAAATATGAAGAGTTTGAGCCTCTCAACAAACCACTTGAGGTATACACTATCTCCACTGTGTTACTGTGAAAACACTGGGGCAGACAAAAAAAGGTGACATATTCAAGCACAGGTTTCTAAAGTTTCATGTTCTCCTAATAAGGCAGCCACTGAGACAATCTTCATTTCCATAAAATGCAGGAGGAAATGGAGGTGCTTGCCACCTTGGCATTCATCTTCAGGCAGTATCTACACTACAGGTATGCTGTAGCACATGAACTTCTTTGCCTGTGCAGCCAGCTATAAATCTGCTGCAACTCAAGCACCAGTCACCCACAGCGTGCTCGGAAGAGCTGAGCCCTGTGCAGCTGCTGGCACACAGGGCAGCAGCATTCCAGGGCTCAGCTCCACTGTACTGGCCAGGCTGTGTGTTTGGGAGTGCAGTCCACAGCACCTTTAACATGCCCCCTACAAGCTCCAACTTGGGCCACCCCTTAGCACCTAACAGTAAAATGAGAGAAAGCCTAGTCTTGCACTTATATACTTTCAGGGCATGTCCATACTGCCAAAGAGTCTCAGTCTGAGGCAAAGAACAAACAAGATTTTATATACCCCAATTTCCAGTTTTATTCATTAACTCTCACATGACTCTCCGGAGCACGCAGCAAAGGATACTTCAAAACTGTACCCAGTTCAGTAAAACAGAAAGCTCACTGTTTCCTCAGCAGCTCCTCAAGCTATCTACTGTCTCTCTTCCATTAACTTGCAGAGCAGCATGTACACCTGTATAACATAATGCACACTGCGCACTGGATTGCTAGGCAAGTTATAGGCCCAGGGCCTCAGTGCATAGCGAAGCTATGTATTTTTCCAAGTTCAAGCTCTGTTTCAAGCATGAGATCCAAGGACATTTTCTTGACTATAAAATACTCCAGGAAAATCTGTGTTCCCAAACTGATACTCTAAGTACAAAGAAATCTTTGTAGTTTATGAAAGTGAAATAAAACTATGGCCAACTGTTGCTTTCCAAACGCAATTCAGAATCTTTATTTTTGCAAATATATGTATTTTTTAATACAAACATGGTGAAGATTGTGCCACTTTTTCTTGTTTCCCTCTCAGGGAGGCATTTTTCTTCTCTTAGCTTTGAGTACTAAATAACACAAAAATTTGTTCATGTGAAACAGGGCTGGCAAAGCCATAAAAGTCAATTGGACATTTATAAGGCCATCATCTACACTGCTTTGACAGACTAAGGTACAGCAGAAGTGAAGGAGACCCTGGAGACCAAAAATAAGAATCTGAACTCTGAAGTCTAGTGGAAAAGAGGCAGAGGAAAAACAGGGAGAAGCATTTACCAAAACTGAAGGAAAATGGAAACAACCCACGGTGGCAAACAACCTGCATAGCAGTCAGCATTTTCCAAAGCACCACAAAGGCTTTAAAGAAGAATAAAATCAAAAGCTTCATCCATTTGGTTCTATTCAAGTAAGTTAAAAACATGGAAAATTCCATCACACACTTCACGGAACAGGCAGAGGCAACAGTCATCTTTCAGAGAAAAAGAAACCCGAGGGGGAAAAAATTACAAATTGCAGATTTGAGACAAATATCTTCGTTCCGTTCATTCCCCTTCATTTTTTTTTAGCGGTTTTCCATCTGGCTTGAAAACTTTAGGCAATATTATTTTGGGAAAAGCTGGAGGGTATGTGTTGGCAATACAAACAGAGGCTTTCATGGAAAAAACTAGTCACGACATTAACAATTGACAGACTATTATCTGTTCATAATGAACTAACATGACTGCAGTTTCCTTTGCTTCTCTTTGTTTTAACTAAAGGACACCATCTCGTTGCCTGTTGACTACTACAGAATAGTTCTCTATGTACTTGTAATGCTGTATTGACTCAATTATATTAGTCATTTTCTCTTTAATACCATTTATGTAAAAAAGGGGAAAGAAGAAAAACAGCATAAAGACAAACTATGTATTTCAAAGGTTAAATTTAAAAGTGTAATAAATAAAATACATGCAACTAGATAATTTACCAGTTTGTTAGACCTGGGAATTTTCTTTTCTTGGTTTTTGGTCCTTTTAATTCTTAAAGCTACTTACTGTATTCTGTCTTTTACATCTAGGATGCTTGAGGAATTAAAGTATACTAGTTAGGTCTGACAGGTGTGTAACACAGAAAAATGACTTCATGCTTTGAGGGAATGTTTCTAGTTACATCTAAAAGTCTTCCCAAGAAGCAAAGTATATTAGAATATATTAGAATCACCAGTTACACTAAGAACTAAAAACAACAGGCTAGCCTGACAACAACAGAAAAAAGGGATTAAAATAACGGAATCACTATGGTTCCATTGAAGAAATAACTGAAGATTCTTTATAACCTACTGTTAGAAAAGAAATTAAACTGCCTGTAAGGGTTTTTAACTGAATGGCTTGTTTGCAGTATATTTAGAGTATGCAATAGATTTGTTGTACATTAATGTGTCTGACTGAGTTCATACAGTAAAACTCTGCTCACAATTAGTTTGGGGTATTCCAGGAACACATAACATGACTGCAGCACATAACATAATATAAAAACTAGGAAGAATTTGACCTGAATTCAAAGACCAAAAGAAATTCTGTTTGTGAATAGCTCTCCCTGCTGAAGTGTTAAATCATGCAGAGAGACTCAGAGTTTGCCAGTTTCAAAGGCTTTACTGTACAAGTTAGTGAATCACTGCAAATGCTCACTGCAAAACTAAAATTTAGTACATCATTTAGAAATCCACATGTTCTTGAAGTTTGTGGTACTTGCTGAAAAATGAAATAAACCTGAAGTTTTCTTCTTCTGTTAGTCTGACCTGGCAGCTTTTTTCACTTTCAAACTCTTCTCTTTGCAATTTATGTTAATACAGGTATATACAACCAACCTGCCTTTCCTGCCTCCACCTTCACCCTATTTAAGTCTTCCACCCTTACAGTTTGTAAGATCTTCTCTGCTGATGTCAGCGATCACTGTTACCTCCAGCAGATCCTACATCAAGCATTAGAAGTGAGAGTTTGACATGAACTAGGATTCATTTTAGTCTATCTCATTACCTTTTTATATATGGAGGAGACACAGATTGTATGAGGGAATCAACTATATCTAAATATGTAAATCAAGACTCCCATCACACACATGGCCAAAATATGCCACATTAAGGCTCTGTAGTATTTCCTAACTTTGCAGGGCTTCAAAAATACCAGACTAATGGCAGTCATCCTTCAAAGATATCAGTCCTCTACCTTCTGTACCAGTACTCTCATCCTTACACACGACATTCCTCTTTCTTTCTGTCCCATTGCTATTTGTTTCCTACATACTTTCAGATACTTCAGTAAGTTGCCAATTAACATAGGCCAAATTCTTGCATAGCTTTCAATTTAAAACAAGAGCAAACCAGGTGTTTGCTCCCAAATGAACAGCAAGGTGCAGAGGTGAAAGGCTGTGAACTCCACCTGCAGCCCTTTATCTATGTCAGAGGAAGCAAACTTCACACACAGCCCTCCCCTTAACATGCCCTAACAGCTGGCTTGTACTTCGTGTGCTTATCAAGGTGGCTATTATGCATTCTCCTCTGCCATGTCCAAATCTTTCCACTCACTTTAGAGAAAACTTAAACTCTGATCTCAACATCACAAATGTCTCTTTCAGAAATAGATACCTAAATTTCAGGCACTGCTGAGCTTTATAGCACCCAAGTTCCTTTACAGATCTGCTCATACAGTGGACAATTACGGCCCAAGACTTACAGTTTGGGATTGGAAGTAAAATGTGTCTGAGAGAAAATATTAAGTAACTGTGTTTTTTGTGTGTATCTGCATTATCTCCATTTTCCTTGAGGACTGATAAAAAAGCTAAAATGATTCCTCAACACATTATGAAAGATATAACCTGATAACGTCACTGAAATTTAGGGGTTCATTAAGCTAGGATTGCTTTGCTCAGAAACAGACCCAGGATAATGAACAACACTGTCCCATAAAAGTAGAGTAGTAGTGTCTTCAGCAGGGTCTCCATACATCTCATCAAATGAGTATTTTCCTTCTGCTGCTGCTTGTATTATTTCTTCTGATAAATTTCAACAGAATTAAAACTGTATTTTATTTTCCTTCCTCCCCAAAGAAAATTATTTCTGCACAAGCTCATACTATATTTTTAATTACTTGCAAAATTAGCATTTAGATAGCACCATTTACTGAAGAGTACTGTAGCACTTTTAAGTTTCAATTAAATCATGCACTGCACTAGTTCACTTTTGCTTGCTTTGAAGAATTACAGCCAATTATTACCCTCACTTTATCAGGAAAACTACAAAGAAACTGAAGAACACAGAAACTAAAGGCCAGAGTCTGCTTTCATTTACACGAAGATCTGCAATACTGTCACTCAAGTGAAAGGAATTACACTTACCCAGAACTAAGCTAAAAAACGGCACAGAGTCGAGACCTAATTATTCCAAAAGCTTCGAAGTACCTATGTGGTAGAAGGATCAAGGGTCAAATCTCTCCATTCTCAGTCACCAGCCTCTTCCTGATCCACTTGCTCATCGTAAAGAATCAAATCATATTTTTAGCAAGAACATAAAGTGAGAGGTCAGGAAGACATAAAATAGTTATATCAATGTTATATAGGGTATTTGTGAAAAAGAATCTCCAAGCCCAGATTTCCTAATTTCCAGGATACTGCTTTAATCACTAACATGCCCTTAAACAGCATAAATCCAAAGAAAGCATACTGCATTTCTAGACTTAGCCATGCATCTCAAAGCATCCTGTACCTCTTCAAAGGAAGATTTCAGAGAACAGCAAATTCACTCTGCAGAAGCAGAGCTACACTGATGAGAAAGGGCTGCATGTCAGGCACTACCACTGAGTTCCTTAACTCACATTCCTCCACTAACTAGAGAAGCTGCACACCACACCGAAGGAAATGTGAAGTTAATCTGGGGTGTCTCAGTTTACTAGATAAACTCCGATCAAAGAATTTAACATAATTTTAATTCTTTCTCCCAATCATTGTCTTTATTCTGCATTTTTAGAGCATTTCTTTATTTCAATATGCGTAACAAGTTCTATCAAACATTCATTTCGGGTATTTCCTTTCTGGAAAGAAATCTATTCAGTTACCATTCTGGTATGTGACTTACATGAGGAGAGTTATTTTCATCATGCTGTTTCTTAAAAACAGATCATAAATTTGCCTGCAACATTTGTACTGACAATTTACTGTATATAAAGTACAATATGATACTCAGAGTTATTGGGCTTTTTCATTTCTGTGAAATCTTAAAGGAAAAAGAGGGTTGAGACCTAAAAATGGTCAAGTCTTTGTCTTATGTCCCCTACTTAAGGGTTTGGGTCCAGATCAAGATGCAAAACAAAGAAAAATTTCTGGTACGGTACAGAATGCAGAGGACCCAAGGGATGTAGGGAGAGAAGAGAAGCCCTTGGAATTCTGCTGTTGGGTTAGCCAAAGAACAAGAAGTAAAATGGTTGATCCATATTATAAAGTACATTAAGGTTTACCCTAGGGTTGTAGTAAAGTTCTTCCTCTGGGTTCCCCTTTCAGAGATATATCATGTAATTAGATTTAACCTTAAAAATTCTGGAGTTTTCACAATATTTTGTACTGAATGGCACTAAAAAGTCCTTCAGCTAATTTAAATCTTTAACTCCAATTTTAAAATCTAGCATGAATTAATTTTGGATTTTGAAATGTAAGTATATCTAAATACTTTTAACAGAAAAGCTGACTGATTAAATGTTGTTTTAAAATTTAAGCAAATTTTGTGAGATAAACCAAAGGATAGTTAGAAATGGAATGCAAAAAAAATGCGAAAGACTGAGTGAGTGGCTCTTAAAAGAATGAATTCTGAAATAAAATACCAGTGGAATCTGTGCAATTAAGAGCACTGATCATTCTACCCACGGACAGATTTTCTTCAGAACTGAAGATGAATATTGTCTTCTCTTCCTTACAGTCATCATCTTTTCTCTCTCATAGAAAGACCTTCTAACGTTTTCCGAGCCTTATTTCTAATGAATGGTCCTGACCTGAGTGCACCCACAGGTTTTGCCTGGTTCGTTGCAGTGCCCCCTACTCCTGTAAATTGTTACAAACACTCTAAAACACTGAAGTTATCCATCATCCAACGCGATGGCCACCAAGCACCAGAAAATATACAACACACACAGACTTACGCAGTTCTTCCCGGTGCCTCTCTGTCTGGGCAAAAAACTGGCGAAGTTCTTCTGTGATCTCCATGTTACTCAAGTCATATTCTATCTCCTCTTCGGACTCAGAGCCTTCCTGCATTTCAGAGTCCCTATCAGCATCCTCCCTTCCTGGGTGGGCAACCCTGTACTGCTGAGCTCCACCATGGTACTTAGCTCTGCCACACCGCCTGTAGCTAGAAAAACAGCTAGGAGTATGTGGTAGGTCATTCCCATCCCAATCTGAGTAACGGCTACTTGGAGAGGTTGCAAAAGGATGCCATGGTAAGTGATAGAAGGACTCCATGGCTTTCCTGTAGGCTTTCTGGTGTTTATGCATCCAGCGCATGGCTAGATCATAGTGCTTCCAGTATCTTGCATACACTTGCTGAAAATACCATGGCTCAGTGTCTTCCTGTGACAATTTCTCCTGGGGAGCAGGGGGAGGAAAAAAAAGGAAGAAAGAGAACACAAACAGTAATTGAGGGGAGAAACACTGTGAAGGAAAGCCCTAAGTTTGCCTTTTAATCATCAGTCATTCTTTTCCTATGATAAACAATACATACCTGAATGAGAATGGTAAGTATTTATACGGTGCAAATGTATTACACTTCATTACTCTTACAAGAGACTTTTTCCTCATCAACTATCAATAAAGAATTCCTAATAAAGCAATAGTATACAGAAGAGATTTTCTCAAGTGTTCCTGCTACTGTGGTGAAAGTGGATATATTTCACATTTCGCTACTTGCTCATCATGAACTTCAAGAACTGGATCATTCCAAGGTGTATGCATTACAACCTATAACTGCTTTCTAAATTCAGAAAATACAAGAGATTAAAATTCCTCCATATTAAACAAGGGCATTAATTTTATCCAGTACCACATTTCCTCCATCTGCCTGAAAAGATAACTTTCACAGAAAAGGTCAAATGGCAACTCAGTCAAGTTCATATATCCATTATGGTTTCAGTTGAAAACAAGACTGTATTCAGCCAAGTACTGAGCTGCCAGTAAATCTTCCTTTTCTACTCATCAATAACCAACATATGAAAAGGAGCAATAAAGTCCCAATGACAAAGTACATGGAAAGACAGGTCTTCAGGGATAAAATGAAACATACCATCTCCTGCCCTCCAGGTAATCTTACTTTACCTGAAACAGCAGTTTCACCCTGTTAGTATTTCACCAGCAACCAAAATCCTGGTCCTTCCAGCCTTAATCCCTCTTCCTACAGACCATTTTCTCTCCTGCCTCATCCTATTCTCAAAAAGGAGGAACACTGAAGCTCTTTTAAGAAAGCCATATGGTAAACCAGGGCCTAGAACACAGTTAAAACACACATGGCAACTGAGGCTTCTTTCACCTCTTAATTTCCAGAGGAAAAGCTTCCTTCAGGGCCAAAATGGAACACCTGTACTTTTAAATCAGAAGAATTTTAATTAAATCATGCTTTGGCATATGGGAAGATTAGCTGAGGTTCTCAAAGGTGAATGTGACATTTATGGTCCTTTATTAGTTTGTTTTTTTTTTTTTAAAAAAAAAGGAAAAACTTTTTTGAAATGTGTTTTCCTGATCTGTTTCAAGGCTACAGAGTGGTGTCAGTTCAATGATCTCTTGGAGGATGAGGTATTGAACAAACTTAAGAAATACTTTCCATTCAATGCTGGCAGTATCACATGAGGTTAATTTCATTTACTTAATCTTAATTTGTTTTTACTTCCTGGTTCTCAGACAATAATGCAAATGCTAGAGTTTGTGATAATAATCGTCCCTTCTTTCTGCAAAATTGAGCTCACTACCCCAGAAAAAGTCTATAAATATTGTTCCTTTTCAAGGTAGTAACCTTGAAAAGCTAAGTGATTTTAGGTACAAAATATCTCCAGCCAATATATTCCTTGCAGAAAAAACAATACAAAACTACATTGCTCAAGAAACTCTGATCAAAAATTGCATCCTATCTGTGAAGAGTATGGGGTTCAGCCATGTGATTAAAACACCCAAATTATCTTTCCTGAAAGATAACAGTTCATGGAAGTGAGACTTTATAGGGCAGGTTCTCCTCTTAGAGTAGCACTGCCCTGCTACAAGACCACTCATTTCTGAAATTTATTCCCAATATGAATGGGTGCAAGAAAATCACCTACCTTCCACATAGAATTTACCCATTCTTAATCATCCAATCACCTAAAAACTAGCATGTGCAATGTTCTCCTTATTTATTGGTCATGCTTTGCTTAAGAATGTCAGACTGACTCCTTATCTTTCAGCACTCAGATGAGAAGGTCCTGTTGTCAAATCTGATACATCCGCAGGTTAGTTTTAGAACATTTTGTGTATTTTTTCTACTACTTAAAAATCCAGTTTGGGAACATAATAGAGCAGTTCATGCAGCTTGACAAAAGCAGAAATCTCATACATTCTACATATTTCCAAAGAGGACAACTTTTGAGCTCTAGAAGAATGTGTTATCTTCAGTTCTTTTTAAATGTTTCTAAAAAGGGCCTTGACAACTTTACTGAAAGCTCTGGAATCCAGCTGGCTGGTTTGCCTAGCTGACTAGCTCCAGTTGTTAATTTCAGGGAGAGGAAGACAAAAAGCCAGTTCATGTAGGCAGAACTGTGATGCTGGTGCCCGTCCAAATACTTTTTGTGGCTTTTTTGTTCAAAGTGACCCTTGAAAACCTCTTTTATATTTGAATTTTAAAAATCCATCTGTTCAAAAAGAAAAGTTACGGAAATGTTTTACAGTTGGGTGGAGAAAGGAAAGGAATACCTTAAAGTCTAACTTAGTTCTATGTCTGTGCTTTTTCAGCTGTGAAATAAATGGAAATAAGAGATTTCCTCAAGTGAACAAAAGCTATAAATCTAAGACAAATGATCAGGGTCCACAGTTATTTTTCCTGTTATGTCTCCTGAGTCTTCCCAAGGGTAGACAAATCAGAGCGTTTAATCTGAATTCTATTTTGAATGCAGTTTAGCTCCTTTCATATATAATTTGTGCATGTCTGTATTGACAGTAAAAGTGTTTATATGCATTTCCCATACATAGGACTAGCTTATCACAAAGACACCCATAAAGACTGCTTACCATCTCTTGTGGAGTTTCTTGTGGAGTGATCAAGGTAAACTAGAAAAAAATTGTATATATGTTTATGAATTAAACAAATACTAAGATGGCCACAAGTAATTAATATATTTTAACAAACTTCAATACTATGGCCTATAGCTATTAAATATTCCTCCTGGTTGTGGCTAGTGAAAGTCTCTTATTTATGGCTTTTGATTAGCTTCAGAAATAATCTCAATTCTTAAAATTCCTCACTACAATTTGAAAGTTAAAAAGGAGCCATTTTTACTATTTTTACCACAGTGTAGTCTAAAATGCTGAAACTGAAGAACACACTTTGTTTCATTACCCTTATCTTTTCCGCTTTCTCCCACAACTTACACTTCTACAACCTGTATTTTCTAAATTAATGGCATAAAATCATACACTTAAATGCAGCACATCATTTTCCATTTTCTCTTTTTAGCAGCATCTACATAGAGACATCCGTAACAGGAGCAATTTCAGGAAAATGCCTAAATCCATCTTGACAGCACACAAGTGGTAAGGTTTCTGATTTAAACATGTGATGCACTTCTACTTGCATACAATTCCTCATTTTGTTTTATTTCTTTTTTTCTTCAGACATCTCATCCCAATCTTGCCAACAGTAAAGGAAACAAACCAATTTGGATTGTAATCATATCCTCAGATGTGAAGAAAAACAGAGAGGAAGAGGGGCAACTGGAAAATAAACAAACAAAAAATCCCCAGGGAGTACAAGATACCTATAATCACCAGGCAGGGTTTAAAATTTTCAATGTGATTTGCCAGCACAAACCATTTAGAAATATTACAAGTAATTCCCTCCCTACCTGGCAATATTTAATTACATTAAGATCACATATTTTTCCTCATGTTATCACTCACAGCTTGAACTTGATGCTATGCAAAGCTGGTGAAAGATAACAGGAACTCAATGCACTAAACTACCCGAAAGTACTAATGTGCCAAATTACTACTAGGACACGGTAAAATGCTATTTTCAGCTTTACTGGAATATAGCCAGCAGCATTTTCTTTTTCAGAACTACTACAGATTTATACTAGTGTAACATGAGAATTCTTCCCAGTGTGTATGAACACAGGACATACACCACAGTTGTACTGTCTCATACATACTAATTAAATAGCAACTTTTTGCCTCTTGAAACAAGCAGTACTGAGTGAAAGGAAAATAGGAACTGGTAATATTCAAAGAAAATGCTACCACTAAGACAAACTATCACCCTTTGCATAGCACAGAGCAAGCTCAAATGCATAAACCTGTGATCACATCAACCTATCTACAAGAAGTCCTACATACATGAGAAGTCTCATTGCAACTAAAGGAAACACTCATGCAAGTAAAGGCTTGCAGAATTGGGCATTAGGCAGCCAAATGTGCGACTTCATCGTATTCTCTCCTGTCTGCCTAGAGGAAGAAGAATAAAACATAGAGCTAAGTCCACTCATAAAACACTGCAGTGACTTGTACCACTAGTAAGCCACATATACATTAAAGACTCATGGGAATTAAGATGTTTGAAGCGAACGAAAATGAATAGTTCATGCTACCTGTTCAAAACTTGTGTTTCCATTCTCGTGGCTTACATATGTACTTATTGTCTCTTCTACATCTGGACAGCGTCAAGATCACTGTAAGACTCTTTTTCTCATACTTTAAAACCTAAGCTCATGGTAATGAATTCTTTCATTTTCCACTTCAGAAAAATGATGTATATTAGAAGTTCACGATCACTGTAGTTCTTACGTGGCAGAAGTCTTCGAAAATAGCTTCAACTTAAAGAGCAATCAGGTTCACAACCTAATGTAAACACACTATTCTCACAGTTTTTAAAGCAGTAGATGGTGAAGTCTTATGCTACATCAGTATACAGCATATACATATGCTCTCTGAAGGGAAAAGAGAGGAAAGAGAAAAAAAATCTTGGAAAAAATCTATCCAACTATACTAGTTTACTCAATATGAAAAATCTGTTTTGCCAAGTAGAATAACTTATTTTCATAAATAATTATGAAACATGACTAAAAATATAAGGCATAGCATAACATATCTACAAGCTGGGACACTAAATTAAAGAATGAATTCATTTTTATTTTATGTTGAATTATTCTTCCAAAAATAATGCAAATATGCAAAATAGGAAATACTGTAAGCAAAAAATAAATGTGATAATTCTATATTTTTAAAAATAAAACATGAAAGCAACTGACCATATGAAATTAACCAGAAAATCTAAAATTTTAAATATCTGCTTTTCTATATTCATCAATAATGATAAAAAAATTTTAAAAGTTACTTTTAATAAATTTTATTTCCTTTTTTTCACTTTCAAATATTTCTCCATTGAGATTAAATACGGTTGCACTGCCTTTCATCAAAATATACCTGTCTCTATGAAATAAGCATTAATGAAAATAAGTAGATCTAACTAAAGCAATGTCAATTCCGCTGGAGTCAAAAGAAGTTGAGACAGTATCTGTCATATTCTGAGAAACAGCTATGAAATACTGTTTTTTTTTTTTTTTTTTTTTTTTTTTTTTTTTTTTTTTTTTTTTGGTAACTTGGTAATATAATTCATACTACAGGAGCAAAGCCCTCTAGTGGAGTCTTGCACACAATGCTTCCAACCGCCGTATTTGAAGTTACTGGTAGAGATCAAAAAGACCCACTGATGTGGTGAGAAGGAGGCTTTGACCTTATTCAGAATACTGAAGAGCATAGGATTAATTAACCTGTTGTACAGTTTAAGATGAAAAGACAAGATGTAATTAAAGAAGGTGAAATTGCAACAAATTTGGCCAAGAACTTTATTAAATAATATATAAAGCTTTTCTGAAGAAGGAAACTATATTTAAATCAGAAACGCCAAAACTACTAACTACCTAAGATGATCGCATCTTTCGCTTACTGCTGCTGCTGCTTTTGTATCTGCTCATTTAGCCTGTGTGACCTGTACTTTTCGGTCAGGTCAGAGATGTTCCTAAGTTTCTGGAAATGGCCAGTAACAGATACTTACTAAAATGCAACACTAGAATAAACATACAGAAAATACTATTTCTGATATATTTCCTCTGATTCCTGCAAGTGGCTGTTTAGATACTTTTTCAGGTCCAAACTGCCTTTGGCATTTAAAAGCTAACATCCGACTTATATTCCATAAATGTGACATTTCTCTGAATCCATGAATGCTTGGGGCTTTCACAACCTCCCATGGTAATGGGTTTCACAACGCAGTATGTTAAACACCGGTTTTACTATGTACTTCAAACTCACCCCTCTAATCAGTGATAATATACTGATAATATACTGACAGATTCTTTATACCTATAAGATTTTTATGAATAGGGCAGATTTAAAACATAAACATATCAGGAACTACAAGCATATTTTAAAAAAATGGCTTGTCATAGAATGGGAACAGAGGAATGTGCCCAGGGTCATCAGGATTTTTTAAGAAAGACAAGCATATCACTAGTACGCAATCATCGAGGGTAACAGCACATAAGGTGTCAAGAGGAACAGAATACCCATTTTAATGGGTACCAAAGTTCTCCTACCCAAATCAGTACCTCAGGCAGAAGGAAATCGGTGAAATATGTGAACGGGGTGGGGGGGGGGAGGGGAGAAAAGGGAGAGGGTGGAAAGAAAAGGATTCTTATCACAGTATCTTAAAAACAGGATCTCCAGAAATATATTTCTAGAAATCTATGTGAAAAATAAAACAAATAGGTACTGCACATCCAGTATTCCTGCAGGACACTATTTTTCATTCCACTTGTTCAAATCAGTGAGTGGAATTTCTGGCCAGCATATCACTCAACACATAAAATTGGCTGAACCTTAAAAATAGATGTAGAAATTAGAAACATTCATATTAGAGTTTTTTCAAAAATAAGGTGAATATTTAGTACAGCAATTCATATTTCAGAAGATTAAATTAATCAGAAAGGAAAGCTTCCACCCTCAGAACCTGTGAATAGAGAAATCATGTGTTTAACAAAATTCTGATTAAAAACATCACAAATTAAGGGAAAAGGCTATCCATACTGCTACTGATGACAGCAAGGTGCAAAAGAACACCCTCCACCATTCTTGTTAATTCAGCATCCTCCTCCTAAGGCTTTAGTGGATTTGACTATACTACCTGATTAGTTCAAAAAAAAAAAAAAAAAAAAGCCTTTTGTTAGGCATCTCCAATTAGCCAACCTTCTCCAGTTGTGTCAAATATATAAAATGTTGACGTCCTACTACACATTCTCAAAAATACACCAAGAGTCCAGTAAGAAAAGTATGCCTTATAACAGTATCAATAGTAGGTATCTTCCCACAAACACCTATTTCATTTTATACTTCTAATGCTTACTTTAGTGCAAGATTACCATCAGGAGAAGAGAAGGTGTGAAGAATATTTGGGCGCTATACTTCAGATTAATGCTGTGTACTGCTGGTGTATTACATTAACTTTAATACCAAAGTGCCCCAGTTACAGTTATGCAGAAATTTAAGTCTGATTTAAGTCTGTGAATGCCAAGGAAGTTGGCAGCACAAATATTTCCCTATTAAAAAAAAAAAAAAAAAGTAGAAATCCACAACTTGTTTGTGCATGGCTGCAAACATAGGATTTGGCAGGCACTTAGGATTCAGTTATAGTTGACTATTATCCAACTAGGAGAATCAGTTGAGCTATGAAAACCTACCGATCACTATGATGTCTTCACATCAATGTCCTCACCCCAGCACTGGTAATTCCTGCAAACAGAAGGTGAACAAATTACATATATGACAAAATGATGTTCAGGGCTTGGGTAGTTCTCTTAACTATTAAACCTGTCCTCCCCCCCCCCCCAAAAAAAAAAAAAAAAGCCAATCAAGCTTTAGTATTTGTTAAGGCGTATTTTTACCAAAGCAGAGCCTGATACAGTGTAATCCTACAGTGCTCTCAAGCAGAGGGTCTTCTCTGGGACTGAGGAGAGAAATCCAAAAGCTATTTGGACAAGAACCAGAGGCTACAGGTGAAGTGCTGTACCGTTATTAGCAGTCCCAGTTAGCTTTTTGTTTCACAGGCTTTTGTCACTTTAGTCATAAATAACAGCAACATGGATGGGAAGGGGAAGAAACTTCCAGGCTATAGCTGTTTTTAAAGGCAACAATAACCTCCTAGCCCAAGACCTGCAGTGCTCAAGCTCTGATCAGGGTCCTCAAGCATCAACATATCACACACACACACACACACAAGGATAAACAGCTCTTGATTCTGCCAAGTGCTGCAAACAGATGACACGAAGATGGGGCAGGAAAGCAGGCTGCTATGCTAAGGTTTACCCACGCACCCCAACCTCCACCACATGCGCACAAGCCTTCTCAGCCCGGAGGCCTGCATCTCCCGCAGGAAAGACATGGAAAAGCCCCGACACTCTAAGCCGATTTGTGTGCAGTAACCGCCCCCGGCGCCCCGCCACAGGCTCCGAAAGCAAAACTAATTCCCTCCCACACCGTTTGCTTTCCCGCCAGAGCCGCCGCCGCCGCCCTTCCCCCTCCGCCTCCCTCCGTCCCCCAGCAGCCCTCTCAGGGCAGCGGCCACGGCGGCAGCTCCGCGAGGAAGCGGGGGCGCCGCCACCCCGCACCCACCCGGCGGAGCGGGGCTGCTGCCGGCGCGCGGAGCCGAGCGCGGCCGCCCCCAGCGCTTCCCCCTTCCCTTCCCTTCCCTTCCTTTCCCTTCCCTTCCGGCGCGGCGCGGCGCGGCGCGGCGAGCAGCACCTCCCCAGCACCTTCCGCCCGGCCCCTTCCCTTCCCTTCCCTTCCCTTCCCGCCCGGTGTCGCGGCGCCATCTTGTGGCATCGCGGAGAGGCGCCGTTGCGCGCCCGGCTGCCTCCGGGGGGCCGGAATGTTTTAATTCCTAAAATTTCTGTTTGGTTTTTGGACAGTTGTTGAGCTGATACCTTCACAGGACTATGTGTGAGCAGTCAGTTCAGGGCCGCCTGTCACTACCGGTGTAGCTGTGATTGCTTTCTCCCCTGTACAGTATTTTACCTCTGCCTACCTTAAATTTTCCTTGCAGTTTCATTACCTGCTGTTATCATGTGGTGCCGTTCTTCTTCGTGGTCAATGAAACCCTTATCTTTACCATAACTAGGCAACAGTACCATTACCAAGCTTTCACAAGCTTTCACACACCCGTGCTGTTCTCCACATCATTTTTGGGCGCGTTGAACAGTGCAAGCCTGGGTCCGGGCAGGATTTCCTCTGGTTGTCATCTTCTAGTTCTGGACAACTAACATTTGCCTCTCCTCTCTAATTTTCCTATTTTTAATCAATGTTTCTATACAAGAGCTTCCTATTCTATTCCCATTTTTTAGCTCTTTTCAGCGTTGACATAACTGCCTGCCTGCTGAAAATCCAAGCAAACTATAACAAGACAATTTGCCATGTTTACCAGCTCCAATTAAAAAACTCTCATGTGAAGCATGACTTCACTTTACAAAGAACTATATCAGCTCTCCTTCAATGTATCAGGTCTCTGCATATATCTCCCATATATCTACTGAAGTTATTCTTTGAAATAAATTCCACTAATTTGCCTGGTATGGGAATTGGATTTAATAGTTTGTAAGCTCCCCAGATGTTTTTAGGAAGCCATTTTATAAGTGCCATCAATTCAGCTACCTTGTGCTTTTGCACTGAAAAAGTTTTAAGTGATGCAACTTGTTGATACTTGAGTTCAAGCTTTAATTCAATTTTTAGTTCCTTTCAGAATGGCTAGGTAAATCTTACCTGGCCCCGCAGATTTTTCACTATTTGCTAAGCTTCTACTTTTAGAAGCTAGTTTTTTGTCACCTGCACTCAGATGTCAGCTGAGAAAGATGGACCTTTCAAGACACTAGCATAGGAGCCTCTCAGAGTTCCTCTGTGATGAATACAGATGTTAAAAAACTGCTTTTCCTGCCCCGCTCTGGTCTGTGTATTGCCACAGGTAGATCTGGCTTGCCTTCTCTACCTCACACATTGGTGCATGATTTTAGGTATAGTAAACTGATGGCTGAAAGTTGCAGGCAGCAGAGCATCTAGTTTAACCCAGAGAGTCACTGAGCTAAGAAAAAAGATGTTATGCACAAAAGGTATTATGCAAATTCATATAAGGTACATCTATCTGAGGGTAGGAAAAGAAGGTAATCAGGAATAGCCAGCATGGATTCACCAAGGGGAAATCCTTCTTAACCAATCTGATAACCTTCTATGATGGAATGACTGGCAGGGTAGATGCGAGAAGAGCAGTGGACATTGTGTACCTTGACTTCAGCAAGGCTTTTGACACTGTCTCCCATAACATCCTCCTACATAAGCTCAGGAAGAGTGGGTTAGACGAGTGGACAGTGAGGTGGATCGAGAACTGGCTGAAAGGCAGAGCTCACAGGGTCGTCATCAGTGGCGTGGAGTCCAGTTGGAGGCCTGTGGCTAGTGGCGTCCCCCAGGGCTCAGTCCTGGGTCCCATCCTGTTCAACTTTTTCATCAATGACCTGGAGGAGGGGACAGAGTGCCTCCTCAGCAGGTTTGCTGATGATCCCAAGCTGGGAGGAGTGGCTGATACACCTGAAGGCTGTGCTGCCGTTCAGAGAGACCTGGACAGGCTGGAGAGCTGGGTGGAGAGGAACCTCATGAGGTTCAACAAGGGCAAGTGCAGAGCCCTGCACCTAGCGAGAAATAACCCTAGGCACCAGTACAGGATGGGGGCTGACCTTCTGGAGAGCAGCTCTGCAGAGAAGGACCTGGGAGTGCTGGTAGGTGACAGGCTGACCATGAGCCAGCAATGTGCCCTTGTGGCCAAGAAAGCCAACGGTTTCCTTGGGTGCATTGGGAAGAGTGTGGCCAGCAGGTCGAGGGAGGTGATCCTGCCCCTCTTCTCAGCCCTGGTGAGGCCTCATCTCGAGTACTGTGTCCACTTCTGGACTCCCCAGTCCAAGGGAGACATGGAGCTACTGGAGAGAGTCCAACGCAGGGCTACAAAGATGATCAGACAGCTGGAGCATCTGCCCTGTGAGGAACAGCTGCGAGAGCTGGGCCTCTTCAGCCTGGGGAGGAGAAGACTGAGGGGGGATCTGATCAATGTGTACAAATACCTGAAGGGAGGGTGTCAAGGAGACGGGGCTAAACTCTTTTCAGTTGTCCCATGCGAGAGGACAAGAAGAAATGGGCAAAAAATGAACCACAGGAAGTTCTGCCTGACCGTGAGGGGGAATTTCTTCCCTGTGAGAGTGACAGAGCACTGGACCAGGTTGCCCAGAGAGGTTGTGGAGTCTCCTTCTCTGGAGATCTTCAAGGCCCGCCTGGATGCAACCCTGTCTAACATGCTCTAGGTGACCCTGTTGAGCAGGGGGGTTGGACTAGATGATTTCCAGAGGTCCCTTCCGACCTTACTGATTCTATGATTCTATGATTAGTCATAAAGATACAGTTCTGCCTTAGGAAGTCCCTGAGCAAATTACCAGATGCTCAGAGAGTATGCTAAGAGAGAATTGCTGTTTGCTTGCCCTGTTCGTTTCCTAGGAATCTGCCATTGGCTACTCTCAGAGAGAATATAATGGCCTGGACAAACCTTTGATCTGAACTGAAGGAATTACTTACTGAAGTAATTCCTATGTTGCATATATATTAAAACAAAGGCATGTGGTACTGCTGAATTGCTGTACTTTGTATGGAGAAAGGCATTATCAAGACAAACTATACAAAGGTATGGCCTGTGTGCTGTTTTTATTAAGGCTATCAATATCAAACAAGGACTTAAAGTAACACATTACTGATGCTGCCTTGTAGTTTTTTAAAATGTGATTGTACAGCTCTTAGTTTTGTAGTATTTTAGTTTAAAAGTACAACTTTTCTGGATAATATTTCTTCTTATCAAACATACAATGTTCTTTTCATTCGTTAGTTCCTGTTTTATTCCTTTCTACCTGTTTTACTTTTGTGTATTTGCTATTGCAGTTATTCTCTGCATCGAAACACTGAAGTTAACTATCTTCTGGGACCTCAGTGAATATCACATTAAATAAACTTGATTATGTGCATTTTGTGAGCAGTGAGATCAGCACCTTTTCCCTTCTAATGATTGATTTCTTTCTAATTGTGTCACCTGATTACTGCCACTGGATCCCTTCTGAATCATTCATGTTACAAAATATCTACTGCTGTAAGAGCTGTTTTTACCTTGGAAGCCTGTGTGGATACTTTTTACATCCTCATTTGGTCTCTTGCACAATCCAACTGTAGTGAATATCTCACATGTTAATTCTTAATTCTTAAATCCTTTGATCTATACCTATGAAACATGAAATATGTAAACTGGGTCTAAATGAAGTAAGTGCCCCTCCATTTCTTTCCCAAAGCTCACACAGCTGAGGAAAGGGTGGCTGCTACAGACTCCAGTGAGGTATTCCCTTATGGAACTGGGACCAGAAGCATTACAGGGGAAGTTAAGCCATATTGATCAGTATTATCAGCAGTGTCCTGTGATGCAATTGAACCCTCTTGGTCTACTTCGTTCCGTAACTAGTTCCTTGCAATTTTCAGTGTTGCTCTGGTGGTTGAACATTAGTCTAGAACTAGGCTGAAAATCAGGATGATGCTTCCTGGCAACAGAGTGAAGAGCTAGACCAGGACAACTATTAGAGTAGGGAAATGTCCTCATGAGAAATGGTGTCTGCACTTGTCAGGTCTAGACATCATTACAGAGCATTTGTCTGCTACTCAGATTCATTAATTAATCATTTAATTAACATAATAATTTAAGATGCAAAGAGTAGAAGGAATGGGGATTTTTTTTAAAAATAGGAAGTTTAAATTTACAGCACATGTTACCACTTATGTAAAATTGACATCAAATCTGAAAGAATGGTAGTTTCCAGCACAGGGTAATAGTGATAGGAAGTCAGAAATTAGGCAATAATCTGTTTTTTTGATACAACTGTTTAAGCAGTGAGCATCTGTTAACCAAATGTGTGGGTAAGTTAAATTGGTGCAAATTTTTGTATAGACCCATATTTTGAAAAAAATGTATTGTTTTACTACTGCTTAACTGAGTTAAATATAATCCAAAATAGGTCATTCTTAAAACTGTAGACTAACTGTTGACCAGCTAAAGCACTTAAATACCTGACTTTACTTATCATTTGCTAAGACAAAGCCATATTTAACATTGTATTATTTGTAGCAGATTTTCTGTCAGGATGCAAATTCTAGTTTATATACAAGCAAATAGCTACTGTGAATCTTACTTAGGTTCTAGCTCTTGCATAGTCTGAACCTGCAGTTCATAAAATTTCTAGGAAAAGATTGATGCCTCTTTCTGGTGTATATGTGCAGGAAATATCATGTGAGACTTCTGCTATCTAACACAACCTTTCTGATTTTCCACTGTAATGAATTGCTTTCTTAGAAGTGTCTTTCTCTCACCACTGACTGTAGAAGGAGCTCAGGTAACTACTTTAAGGTGTGAATAAAACTGGTTTGAGATGTTTGTGGTCCTTCCAAAGCGTCGTATAGGTCCTTACAACATAAACACATTTAAAGGGAGAGGAATTGCAGTGAAGGGAAAGGAGCAGGCCACTTAGGACAAACAGTGGGGAGAGAGGTAGAAACATCTTAAAGCCAATTTTACTGCCAAAGAAAATGTACACTGGAACTTGACTCCTGAACTAATTGCCGTCACTCTTAGCCAAAGTTAGATGTCTCTCGATCCCTCTCTGCTATAGTGCCTGTTGCCGTATGATCTAGATACAAGTTAATTCATTAAAATAAGTACCACCTCTGAAGATTTTCCTGACTGGAAAAGGGTGGAAAATTCCTTTTACTGGCTTTACATGCTTACAATATGACAATGATACCTACATCTGAGCTAGTCACTCTTCAGATCCCATTGTAGTCACTGGCAAAGCACATGTATGATTTTCAGGTGTTGTTTGTCTGATGTATGCTGGTTACCTACTTAGGGATGAAATAAATCACACCCTAGAAGTGCTTAATTCTCTCCACTGACTTTCAAGGAAGCCTGAGACAATGTACATGAGGTGCTTTTATTGCAGATGTGTAAATTTAGCCAGATGAATCCTGTCGAGAAGAACTGTACAAGTGCAGAAGGTTAATAAAGGAGAATGTGGCAGCACTCTTGATTATAAAAGATAAAACTTCACCTAAGCCAATAGATGGGAATATTGTAAATGGTAATACATAATCCTCTCCTTGAAACAGCCGTGCTGAGGAATCAAAACTGGTTGCTTTGGAGGAATAGAAGATCTGCCGGATAGCCCTGACATGTTGCTGTTGCTTGCTGAAGTATGATGTCTTCTCTTAACTTTCTGATGGCACTGGGTCACTTTTCATGAAAGCTGAAAAAGGGACTTTGTGCCATTTGAATTTTCAGAGTCTGAAAAGGAAAAGAGGGCTGAGAACTCATTTTCCGTTTCCATTTCTGGAGGTGTAACACTGGGACAACTAACATAGCAGCTTATGATGAATTAGAACCAAGTTTTATGTGATAATTTTACACAATATATACACTTGGTAAAACATTATAATGATACATTTTCATCTTGTCTTCTAAATTCATCTTGTTGTTGTTTAGTCATTGTATCTGTTTTTGTTCATTTTTGCCTTGATTATAGAGCAATAGCTCTCAAATTTTGTAATTAGGAAACAGAGATGGCATTGCACTGTTTCTCTTATATTGAAAAAATGGAACTTTCAGATTTGTCATCAGCTAACTTTCATTCAGAAATCTCACTAATAAAGTTAGATGTACTTCAAATGCACGCAGTCAGCAGGTGACACATGAAGAAGCAAGTAAGAATGAAGATTGTAAAGACATTAGATGTGAGCCAGGGTTTGATTCTCTTACCAGAGGACAGACTCAATGTCTTATTCAAGCATGGGAGGGTTGTGTAGCTGAGTGGCTGTGACCACAATAGTGAGGGAGGGCACTGAGTTTCCTGGTAAATCCTGTGCTCATTCTTTCTATGCTGAATAGTTTCTACCCCATGAGCAATCCTCCTGGCATAAATGCCACTGAATACAAAGGAAGCATCTGTTTGAGTGTTCCTCATGTTATAATCAGGGCCCAGGAAAGTGTATTAACTCAAACTGTATACGGATTACACTAGCTGTGTATCATTATATGAAACTCTGGAAGTCTTTCTCATTTGGACTTAAACTTCCCTCTGTGTTTTTTGTAATATTACTAAGTCCCCAAAGATACCCAAAGACATACAGGATGCACATATAGATATACTGAAATACCCTGTTCATTATTAGAATTTAGTCCACGGAAGTCGTGGAATCCAAGTTAGTATCCCAAACTAGTATGTAATCCACTCAGATGTACTGCAAATGATAAAAAAGTGGGAGGAATGGCTGATACTCCAGGTGATTGCACTGCCATTCACAGGGACCTTGACAGGCTGGAGAAATGGGCAGATGGGAGCTTCATGAAGTTCAACAAAGGGAAGTGCCAAGTCACAGACTGGGTGGGGGGGCAACCTATTGGAGAGCAACTTTGCAGGGAAGGTGCTGAGGGTCCTGGCAGACACCAAACTGGACATCAACCAGCAATGTGTCCTTGTGGCAAAGAAGGCCAATGGCATCCCGGGCTGCATTAGGTAGAGCATTGCCAGTAGAACAAGGGAGGGGATCCTGCCCCTCTGTTCAGCCCTGGTGAGACACACCTGGAGTGCTCTGTCCAGCTCTTGGCTTCCTAGTACAAAAGAGACATGGACATACTGGAGCAAGTCCAGCAAAGGGCTACAAAGGTGGTTAAGGCCCTGGAGCATCTGTCACAGGAGGAGAGGCTGAGAGAGCTGGGACTCTTCAGCCTGGAGAAGAGAAGGCTCAGGGGGAAATCTGATAAATGCATATAAATACCTGATGAAGGTATCAAGAATATCTGGCAAGACTCTTAGTGATGCCCATGACATGAGGCAAAAGGCACAAATTGAAACAGGAAATTCCACCTGAACATATAAAATCATATGTTTACTGTGAGGGTGGTTGATCACTGGAACAGGTTGCTCAGAGAGGTTTTGGTGTCTCCAGTCTTGAAGGTATTCAAAACCTAACTAGACACAGTCTAGGCATCCTGCTCTAGCTGATCCTGACCCTGCTTGAGCAGGGAGTTGGACCAGGTCATCTGGAGAGCTCCCTACCAACCTCACTGTTTGGTGTGTGATTCTGTGTGTATATTAGTGCTGTAAGTTACGTTAAATGATTTCTGACCAATAATAAATAACATTCAGCAACTTAAAAAAAATTTCTACTTGGGAAAATGTGGCATATTAGAGATACAACTGGCTTTCCTAAATGTCTCTTCAGGTTTTTGTTTTTTTCATTTGTACGATAGATTTCATTGGTCTCTGAAATGTCATGAACTGCCTAATAGATAAGGGTACATACGTCCCACCAAAATTAATAGGCATCTATATCTGAAAAGAGTTTATGCAAATTCCATCTCTAGGGATCAGGTTTGTTCATCATTGTGCAAGTGTTGACTTCTGCATAGTGTTAAAATCAGCCTTTAGCCAAACAGAAGTTAGTCACAGAAGTTTTAAATAACACTTTGAATTCAGTTAAAACCACTCAGTTATGTACTTTGTTAGGTCTTGTAGCTGTCCAATTTACTAGCATTGCCCTCCATCATTTTTCCACCTTTCTTGTTCTATTATTTCATGCACATACTTGTGAGTCCAGACTTGCTATTGCTGGCTATTTATGAGCCATAATCCTCTTATACTGTGGACTGTTACTGTGGACTGCCTCACTGATGACCTCTTGAATTTTCACAGTTATAAACAGATGTACCCAGTACAGTAGGTGATGATAATTGTACACAGTTGCACCCACATCCTGAAGCAGATGACAGCATGTTGACCAGTCTTCATGTTGAAAGAGGACTTTGAGAAAGTAAAAGGCTTTCTATGTGTTATCTATTCCTTCTACTGTAAAAGGCTTTAGTCACAGATACTTTGAACTGAAACTAGAAGTGCAATTGAGAAACAGTGCAGAAGGTAGATTATGTGTGTTGACCTGTCCCAAATGAGGAGAGGCTCTCCCAATCCTGTAAATGTATCACTCAGTCTCCGTGTGATTGAGAACAAGAAGATCTCTATTACTCAGCTCAAAGAGCTGCAGAAAAGAATTCTGAGGGCAAAGACAGGAGGTGGCAAGGGCTCTGCACTGGGACAGGGCTGAGCTGAGTGTACAGGTAGATTGACCTGACAACCCAGCAAAGCAAGCCTTGGCAGCTTCTTCTAGCAGCCAAGGATTTGAATGACCTACCTGCTGTGGAGCCAGCACAACCCTGCTATTAGAGAGGTATGACTTTGACAGTAGAGCCACATCTGAACTGTTCACAGGTCTCGTATTCCAGGAATTACAGCTGGCCCTTTGGTAATGGAAATTCTTGTGATTTTCCAGGGCAGTTCCTTATGGATCAAATTAAGTCTATGAAAATTGAAACTGATTTGGTTATCAGGGAGAAGGGGAAGAAAGGACAGCTATACTGTTGGATATACATGCATAAATTTGAGGTGCTTAATCCACAATGCAGAATCCAAAGTTGAGAGCCTTGTACAGCCAAGGAGAGAGCTGGTTACCTAGAGGAGTTATCTGAAAAAGCTCTGTACTGATCTCTTTGTTCATTCTACCAACAGGCTTCTAGCTGAAGAGCCCATATTCCCTTTATAGTCAGTGAAGACAAGCATCTTCTGCAAATAAAGATTCTACCTAACATCTGAGTTAAGCTTTTTGAAAATGAATGTCTCCATTAATCTTAGAACCTGGATACAAGTTGGGGCAGTTCAGCTATGTATATAAAGGTAGAGAAGAGGAATGCAGGACATGGAGAAGCCAGAATATGGAGACAATTGTTCCTACAACTGTTTTCTCAGGAAATGAAGCACGTCTCTCTCTTTTTTTTACATGGCAATGAGAGGTCATGATAAAGGTACTCCCTCTGATAAACTGCTGAGTAAAGAACTTCCTCAGAAAATGAGAGACCTGGGTTAAATTCCTTTCTAAACCTTAGAAGCTTAATACTTACCTAACAACTTTCCTTAGTAATGTTTCTATGAAGATTGAGGGAGATGGGTCATGCAGGCCTCATCTTCAATATGTTCTCAGCTGTCACCCATGGGATCTGGCTGCTGGTGATGCAGAGGAAGCAGATTTCTTCTCCTAGGAAGGAGTGGTAAGCTCTGAGTCTTGGAAATATCAGGCAAAAGTATATATTTTTGCACTGTACAGTACATATGCAGCAAGTCTTCTGCTATTGAGGAAGGTCATATCCGCTATTTATGAGGGTAATGTTGATTTGCTAATGTATAGGAAAGCCAAGGCAACTTTGATGTACAGATTTGTTCTATAACCCATAGGCTACTTCTCCAGTAGTTTAGACAACATTGCAGTAGTTTAGAGAAACATTCAGTTTTAGAGTTTGCTGAGATGGTACTGTTGAGTTGGGTTATGCTTATGCAATAAAACCTCTGGAATCTCCTCACATTGGGCATTCCAGAAAACCTAGACGAATGGACATATTTCTCAGTTTTCATGCAGATAAGATTTCCAGATTGAAAAAAAGAGCACATTCAGGGAAACCAAGCTGTGTACAAGCCCTAAGAAATGGCCTACATGCAACAGGCAGATGCCACTGGTTTGGAAGACCAGATCCCCATAGAGCAGAGATTCTGAAGGCTTCACTTCATTTTCTCTCCTCTGTCCAGGACACAAACTGAACAAGAGTTGAATGAGAACTTCAGAAAACTGGAAATAAATAGTTTGTCAAACAGAAAGCATCTAGTAGATGCTAAACCTTATTGGTGTATTGTTATTTTAAATGTAATTAATACAGACTAGTGTCTGTATATCAAAACATTTCTGGTAAATAAAAGTAAAAGATGGAAGTGAATTTAAATGAATCCATCTTTGTATATAAACTCTGTTTCTTTAATGAACTAGGGTTCATTAATTGCTGTTTTGGGGTCTTGTTTTTAATAAGTCTCATTTGACCGAGACATTCTGTCTTTAAGTCCCAGGTAAAGTGTGAGAATTCTGAAAGATGTGAAAATGTGAATTTTGAACCAGGCTTTCTAAACGAGCTGGGTACATGCTATATTGCTGTGTTGGTTTTGTTGGTTCTGTGTACTTTTAAGCTTTCTGTCATCTGAATAATCTTTTTAATGTTTCCTTGGTCTCTTTGATAATCTTCTTATGTGGAGGCTCTCTGTCTGGGCCTCTTTCTAAGAAACAGAATTTTAATGCCTGGAAACCTGAAGTATCCAGGAGCAGTGGTGATCCCTTGGCTTCCCTTGCACCTTAGTTAGTCTTTCTCAGAACTCTGATTATGTGGGAATGGTGGCTTTATAGAAGGTACTTGAAAACTGAAGCAAGCAGATATAGTTTTGTGAGCTTTCCAGGAAATAATTACTCTTTGTTACCCAGTACAAGAAATCAGAACCACAGTGTCTTCACATATACTTATACTGCAATTTTTGTGTTGTGCAGGAACTGTCCTTGGGTTTGAGGTGCCCAGAATCCTTCTCCAACAGCCATGATTTCTCCTCTGCTTATGAGATTTCTATCCTTGCTTGTACCTACCCCTGCTTGCTCTGATGGTTTCATCTCTCTGTTTTTCTCCATAACCGAGGTGCTGTCTCTCAATCAAACCTTTTATCAGCCTTGTCAGATGATCCACATCTCCACTAGGTGATCCTCTGTCAAGTTACTCGTCTTCTCTAGTTTAGATTTGAAAAAGCAGTTGGCTAGTGTGATAATAGACTCTTTGTTCTATGTAAAGAGGATGACAAAAATTTTAAGACTAGAGGAGTTTAATCTGTGGACTGCTTCCTGACCCCTTCTTTTCTGGGAGGAGCTTAGGAATGGAGAGACAGTATGCAGTGAGTTGGATGAGATGCTGTGGGAGCCCATGTCCTCTTTGCTGCCATTTTCTTTCCTGAATACTCAGCAGGCTTTTCTATCACAAGAATGGGGGCAAAATGCAGTTGTCATGGTTGATATGCTCAGGACCTGCCTGTTATGATATGAATTGTGCATGTGAAGTCACTTAGGAGATGTGATCCCATGTACACTCCATCACATGACCAGAAGTGATGTATATGAGTGTACACATAGTGACCACGGGGTAGGGAGTCCATCACTGTGCTCATGAAATGCTGCGTGTGTGATTTTATGAATGAGAACGATAGCAGTGAAGAACTGAATGTCTCTGTAACAGGTTGCCTGACATGCTGGCAGAAAGATGGCATCACTGCTCAGTTATTAGCCCTGCATTATCATCCTTGGGAATTTCAGTCCAGCATCAAGAAGAGGAAATAAAACAAATAATATAGAGGGCAGACAAATTTTATGCATGAAATGAAGTTGCAGTCTTCACAGATTAAAAAAATACAAAGAATTTCTGAAAGGAAACAGTTTTCAAGTTGTGCGTATGGAGATCCTTCAAATCACTGCATAACCATTTACAGCTAAATTGAATTAATAATCATGAATTTTGAAAGTCTTTTCATTTATCCCTGGAGAAGAAGCATCTAGTTTATTACTGACATCCTTCTTGGTACAATTCTAGTGGAGAAGTCAGTGCTAGACTAGCTGCACTCACTGACTATTGCTTATATTGGGATGAACTAGGCCAACAATCTGTAAAGACCCTGTAAAGAAAGCAAAAGGCATGGTGCATGTACTTCCTCTGCAAGTGTTGAAAGAGAGATTGAGGTGGCATTAATTTCCAATGCATTAATTATGAATTATTCATCCATTTTCTATTAATTTAAACGTTCTTTGCAAATTTTATCTTCCTGTTGTGTATCCTATGGTTTAAAACTGAGGCATCTACCTGTTAAAAAAAGGCTTGCTATTTCTAAAGAGACTCATACAGAATGGATAATGAAGTCCTTTTTATTAAATGACTGTGAAAGTCAAAATCCCACTACCAATATTTCCTGGAGGCTTTATCTTACAAGGAAATGCACATGGGTTGAGCTAGTATCACAAGAAATTTTCAGGAGGAGAGATGATAATCTGCCTCTACAAAATGAGAGAAATTCTGTTGTGATAAAAAATACTTGCTTTCAAAAGCAAATGCAATATTTACCTGTTGAATTTCCCAGGCATGTGTATGCACACAATATTATCAGACAAACCAGCTTTAGTTCTGTTATTTTTACTGCAGTCACCATGTGTAGTACTGTAGTACTCAGAGACACTGAGCAAGATGTGATATACACCATAGAGGTACCAGATGCACCGAACAAGTAATTTGCTAACATAGAAATGAATATTAATGCAATCCTATTGTGAGAAAGGAGACAGAGATTGTTATTTGTATTTTAAGTAGTTGGAAAGTAATCAAATGTTGGTCTAATGGATACAATATAACATTAAGTGGTTAGATCCAGAGGTGGTTCTGGAGATTTATTTCTGAGAATGTAATCCCATTCTTACACATCAGTGCTCTGTGATACACTTGACAAAAAAATGCATGTACATTTGCATTGTTATTTTAGAGGTTTATGAAGGCACCATAAAACTCTTAGTTTGAGATTTGTTTTGTTATATGTAGAATACCGTTCCTAGGAAGTAACAATTAATTTATGGGAATATACACATTGAAAATCCTTTTCAGAATCTTTCTGGCTGACTTAGCTTGTACTGATTTCTTAGGGCTTATTATATTACTTCTGATTTAATGATGTTATGATTTTAGAAAAGAACTGATACAACCATCTTACTAGTTTTTATCCTTTTTCAGAATGGTTACTATCTTTCATTATTCTGAACAATAACAAAGCCAAGCTGTTCTCAGCTAAGGTGATAATTTCCATAAGGTCTTTGTGGAGCTAAATTAGTCTTCTGATAGTCTCCCTTGCATGTCACAGTTGTCCTGAACTTGTACCATTTACCTCAGTGAAAACATTCTCACTGACTTCAAAGGGTGTAGGAGTAAGTCAGCACTAAGGATACACCAAGAGAAGAGGCATGCTTGCTTACCAAGAGTAAGACTATGTGCAAAAGCCTGAGTTGCTGGGTGAGTATGGGGTATAGTCCTCAGAACGGTTTATTTTACTACGTGCAGTTGCTTGTTTCGGCATGAATAATTTTTGGTGCATCATTCTAGTGGCAGTCCTGTGGGCTGAAATCAGAATAAGGTTTGCTCAACATACTTTCATTAATTTTGTGTCCAAGTGTTTCAGGGGTTATGTATACTAAAGGTACCACTAATCATTTTGCTGGCTAGCAGAAAGACTGCTGCTTTGATGCACTTAGATGCTATTATCAAGGCGCTGCAGCAGCAGTGAAGATGGAGATGGTAGCTGTCATATGACATACAACACATACTGTGCTGAGCATTCCTAATGCATGGGGAACTAGCTCTCCCAGGCATAACCTCCCTGGTAGTAAATCTAGCCTGGAGATGGGCAGACTTACTGCTTTCAAAGCAGGTGTTGCTTCTTTCAAAGGGACCCTCACTATCTTCTCTGAAAGTGGTGGAATGTGAAGGGGGCAAAGGGAGGAGCCAACAAGAAGAGGTGTGCTGCTGGACTTTGTACTAACCAATCTCAAGAGCAGTGTATCCCTATGAGTAAGAAGTCCAGCGAAAAGGGTGCTGCATCCAGTTCTGGACTCCTCAGTACAAGAGAGACATGGAGCTACTGGAGGGAGTCTAACACAGGGCTACGAAGATGATCAGAGGGCTGGAGCACCTGCCCTGTGAGGAACGGCTGCGAGAGCTGGGCCTGTTTAGCCTGGGGAAGAGAAGACTGAGGGGGGGTCTTATCAATGTGTACAAGTACCTGAAGGGAGGGTGTCAAGGAGACGGGGCTAAACTCTTTTCAGTTGTCCCATGCGAGAGGACAAGAAGAAATGGGCAAAAAATGAACCACAGGAAGTTCTGCCTGAACGTGAGGGGGAATTTCTTCCCTGTGAGAGTGACAGAGCACTGGACCAGGTTGCCCAGAGAGGTTGTGGAGTCTCCTTCTCCGGAGATATTCAAAGCCCACCTGGATGCAACCCTGTCTGACATGCTGTAGGTGACCCTGCTTGAGCAGGGAGGCTGGACTAGATGACCTCCAGAGATCCCTTCTGACCTCAACCAATCTGTAATTGTGTGATTTTCAAAATGAGGAGGTGGGATAATGTGCAGAATGTATATTCAATGTGTAGAAAACTTTGTAGAAACATGGTCTTTGCCTCTCTTTTCCCACACTTCCTCTGTTTCTCTCTTCCTCTGGTTCCCACCAACCCAAATGTCTCTCTTTGGTAGCTATATAAAGAGTTTAATTTTTACTTTGGGCCAGTGCACTGTAGGGGTTGGGAAGGGAAGTGAAATGGGAATTGCACAGAGTCAGAAGCTGTGGAGGTGTTGCAGTGACCCACTGATTGTTGTTTTGGCTTTTGTAATACCTTGATATACATACAGCTGTGAGGCTTAAATCACAGTACTAACTCGTGCTCTGACTCCTAGCTTTGTTGTGTGAAGCGCTGAAAATTTCAGGTGAGATGAGAGCATACAATCCTAACTGCAAGGCAAGGCAGCTGTAGGTGGAATTGTAAGGAGCAGTGCAGGTGTAGGGTGATGGTGGTGGAGGTGTACACTTCTGTTGAGAGTTATTGGTGTTTCTTGGGTATGTAGGAAACAGAAGCAGGGAGGGAAATCCCCAGTAATACCTGAAGAAGAGTGATTTTCAGGGTGACCTGTTTAGATGTGCAGGGAGCTGGCTTACAAGTGAGAATATATTGAGATTTGGCTAGGCAAAGCACAAGCAACCCTTGCAGGAAGCTACGATGATGACTGAGATGGAGGACAGGGCTAGATCTAGTTTGGGATACAAGGATTTATTTGGAGAAAAAGAGCTAGAGATTGCTCCATTCAGGAGTGGTGGGAGGGAGCCTGAAATTCTGGAGGGCAGGGGCTTAGGGCTGAGAGTAAAGGTACCTATATTTATAAAAGAGGTGATAGCAAGAGGGTGGACAAGCTATCATAAGGAAACAGAATGAGATCTTGATTTAAAATGTTAGATAACTTTGGAAGTATAATTGTAAGCTACTTACAGAATTCCTATAGCTATATAAATAATATACTGATTTTCAACAACTCTTGCACATTTTGACAACAACTGAATGTATGCTGTGGTTTCATTTCTTCAAACTACTCTTCTTGCCATTGACATTTTGTACTTTTCAAATTGTGACAAAGATATCCAGTTCTTTCTGCAATTCTAACATATGTAGGTTGTTATAGGTCAAAGACAAAACATCTGACAATTCACAGTGACAAGAGAAAATTTTCAGCTGTAATAGTAACTTATACAAGTGTAACCTTCCCATAACTGATCATAGAATATACCAGCTGTTCACAGCTGTTTCTTTGACCATGAACAACACATTTTTTTTTGTATCATGTTCCGTAACTTATCAAATAAGCTGATCTGGAACTGCAAAAAATGATAATATCAGAAAAGAACAGCTGTAGAAAATCCTTTCTTTTTGATAGCCTAATTACATTTAATCCTCAGTTCAGGTGCTTGAAAACTGTATCTAACTACATTCAAATACCCTTGACCTGAGCCTTTTCTAAGTGCATCTCTGTGACTTCCTATGACAATTTCAGTGACTCTCACAAATATACAGAAAGAACAAGGTGATTCTGCATCTGACTAGATGGTAGAAAAGTCTCACACAATGTGGGAACAACTTCCAGTCTGGGTAAAGAGAAACAGGCATTTATGCAATCATCATTTGATTCTCTTTGTATTATGCCTTCCGGTTGCTAAAGAGTTTGCTTGCAGCAGAGATATTACTGAGGCAGAATTGGTAGTGTGCTTCAAAGAAAACAAACACTGGGAATTTATCTCATAGAAGCTTTTTTTAGTGATGTAACTCAAAATGGCTTTTTTTTTTTTTTTTTTTTTTTGGATTAAAAGCTGTAGCAATTTGTAGATGGTTATGGTTCCTGGTGAGGGAATAGCCTTTTTTATATATATTTCAGACAGGTATAATCAAGCACTGCAGCAAAGAGTTGCAAGATCATCTGTTCTAGAGCAGTAAGATGAAGCGGAAATTCCCCCGTCAGACTACTGTGCAACACAACCTGCTTTACTGGCACTATCTGTAGCAGTGGCTATGGCTCATTTAGAGCTGAAAGCTGAGCAAGTTTAGGAATCAAATGTTGGAAAACTTGGATTATTTCCAAATGTTGCAGTGTAGGATATTTCCTCTGACTATGCTGTGTCAAGATTTACTTTTTACTTTTGTTTATAATAGATGATTATTAAAAAAATCTCTATTTGCAATAGGTAAGCACATGAAAACCACAGTTTCTCACCAAAAAGGGGATTTCTATCATAAATATTTGATTTATCTTTGCAAACATTAACATTTAAATGGCAGTCCTTCTGCATCTGCAGTATCTATAAAAAGTGCAACACTTAAGGCTTCTTTCTCTCCATTGTCCTCTCTTGGACATGTTCCACTTTTTCCTCTGTTCTTGCCTTTCAGAAGTAACTTCTGCCTCCTCAGAAAATCAGGCTTATTCCGCAGATGTCTCTCTGTGTAGTTCGAGGAAAGAGGAGAGGGTAGAGTCAAGCATAATACAGCATCCTCCTGAGCAAACAGTCTTGACTGCAAGCTGTCCCCTGCAGCATAATGTACTTGAGAACGGAGATACAGATCAAAAGAGCACAGCTGAGTGCTTACTTGGAAGTGGGAGCATTTAAGAGAGGTAAGATAAGGACCTGGAAAGGAATAAGGTTAGTGCTAGAAAATGTTTTTACTGACTTTTATTACTATAAGTTGTAGTGCTCACCTAACAGTATGCTTACTGGTGTTAAATTAAAAAAAAAGTTAAACCTCTTTCAATAGGAATAGATATTAATAGGTGTCAATATAAATATCAGTCCCTGTTGTTAGGTATGGAAATTGACAGACGTCAATGCCTCTTGATATGGAGAGTTATCAGTGTTGACAGGTGTCAATGATTACCAATACCAAAATCAAATCGAGACTGAAAGCTCTAAGTGCCTCTTGAGATCAAGAGGTATCTGTGCCTATCGATAGGGATTGATATTGATAGGTAAGTGTTGATACCTGTCGATACTGATCCCTATCGATAGGTGAGGAATTGCCAGACATTGATACTCAATATCTCTCAATATCAAGAGGCATCAGTGTTGATAGGCATCAATGACTACTGAAAGCATAATTGTCCCAAAACTGGAAGGTATAGATGCCTGTTAAATAAGAGACGTTTCCATGCCTATTGATGGAGACTGATATCAATAGGTATTGAAAGTTATTGATGCCTATCAATATTGATCCTATTGATAGGTGAGGAAAAAGCCAGGTATTGATGCCTCTTGATATTGAGAGTTATCGATGCCTGTTAAGAGGGATTGACACTTGTAGATATCCTTCCCTAGTGATAGGTGAGAAATCGATATTCATTGAGGCCTCTTAGTTTAGGGGACAGTTCTGGGTGTCTACTAAGAGCGAAAGAGATCCAAGAGCGAAAGCTAGAGATGCCTGTCAAGATTGAGAGGTTTTGATGGCTATCAATAGGGATCAATATCAATAGTTATTGGTACCCATACTTATGAGTATTGATCCATATCAAAAGGTATGGAAAACAATTGACATTGATGCTTGCTGAGATTGAGAGGAATCAATACCTCAACACTTGTAGATGTTATTCCCTTTGAAGACGTATAAGAATTACTACTCATCAAGGCCTCTTGATCTTGAGAAGGACCAATGTTGATAACTGTCAGTGCCTACTGAGAGCAACATCAGTCAGAGAGCAAAAGCTATAGATGCATGTTGAAATTGAAATTGGGAGGCAATGATGCCTATCAATAGTTATCATCTGGGCAAGAAATGGGGGTCTTGGCCTGAAAAAAATCTTTGGTTTAGGGTTGAGGTGCCAGGTTAGGGTTGAGAGAACAAGAAAGCATAGAGGTACTGTTGTCGTGGGTGTGGGAAGGGGCTGTGAAAGGAAGGATTGTGGTGCTCAGAGAGGTGCCCTGTGAGGAGTTTGTTATGTAGGAGCAAAATGGGGGTCTATGTCCACACTTTGGCCTGAGAAAAGATTATAGGGTTAGGGTTAAGGCTGAGAGAATGAAAAAGCATAGATGCACCATTGGCATGGGTGTGGGCAGGGGCTGGGAAAGGAGGGCTTGTGATACCAAGAGAATTGTCCTGTGAGTTTCTTATCTGGGCACTAAATAGATGTCTCTGTCCAAGTTTTGGTTGGAGAAAAGCTTTTAGTGTTAGAATTGAGATTAGAATTAAGGTTGAGAGAATGAGGAAGTGTAGATGTGCCATTGGCATGGGTGTGGGCAGGGTCTGTTAAAGAAACGCTTGTAGTGCCCAGACAGATGTCTTCTGAGGAGTTAGTTGTGTGAGTGCAAAATGGGGGTCTATGTTGCTGCCTTCATCTGAGAAAATCTTTTAGTTTTAGAGTTAGTGACTGGGTTTGAGTTAGGGTTATGGGTGAGAGAACAGGAAAGTGTAGATGAGCTGTTGGCAAGGGTGTGGGAAGGGGCTGGGAAAGGAAGTCTTGTTCTGCCAAGAGGTGCGTCCTGTGTAGAGTATGTTGTGTGGGTGCAAAATGGAGGTCTACTTCCTAGTCTTAGCCTGATAAAAGCTTTTCAGATCAGGGTTCAGAGAATGTGAGAAAGCATAGGTGCTGTGAGCACAGATGTGGGAAGAAGCTGGGAAAGAAAGGCTTGGGATGCCCAGAAAGATGTCCTATGAGGAGTTTGTTTTGTTGATGTGAAATGTTATGTGGGTGCTTTTCTATGTCTGAGTCTTGACTGGAGAAAAACTTTTAGCTTTAGGGTTGGGGCTAGGGTTAGGGTTGAGAGAATGAGAAAGAGTAGAGGACCCATTGCTATGGGTGTGGGCAGAATCTGCCAAAGGAAAGCTTGTGGTGCCAAGATAGATGTTCTGTGAGGAGTTTGTTGTGTGGGCGCAAGATTCACTTGACATATGGGTGTGTTTCTATGCCTGAGACTCACGTGAAAATAACATTTAGAGTTGAGGTTAAAGTCTCATTGTAGGGTAGACACCCCTTTGACATGGGTATGGTTAGGGACTGGAAAAGGAAATTGTGTGCTATGAAGAGAGGTTGCCTGTGAGGAGTTTGTCATCTGGGCCTAAAACTGGGGGCAATATCCCAGCTGTAGCTGGAAGAAAACTTGCAAGATTAGGATTAGGTGTTACATTTGGTGTTTTGGTGAGAGAGTGAGAAAGCCTAGAGGAGCCCTTGCCATGGGTGTAGAAAGGGGCTGCCTTGTATATAAAGGAAAAATATTGGCATGGCTACTTCTTGATCTGGAGGTATGTTTATAGCTTCCAGTCAGTGGATCTTGTGGCTCTTGGTAGGCACTGATGACTCCCAGTGCTGACCATTACCTGTATGGAGGGAGCTTGATGAATCTAGATATCTGAACATATCGCTATTAATTCTAACAGATAGCGATGCCCATCGGTTTCCTTACCTCTTGATAGGGATTGATCTTGCTCAGGATCTGTAGTTATCGATAGTGATTGATACCGATCGCTGCCAATAGCCATTGATACCTCTCGATCTTGACCAGGCTCTCAAGGTTTTGATCTCGGACTGCTTTTGCTCTCGGGAAGTCTCGAAGACTATCTGCAGTGACCATTTCCAGTATCGAGAGGCCTTGAGGACTCTTGACTTCTGTGCCTCTTGCTATGGAAGGCTCTCTGTGGCTAGCAGTCCCTGCTGATAGGCATCAACACCTCTCTGTCTCAACAGGAACCCATGGCTTGTGCTCTCACAGCCATTTTGCTCTTGAGAGGCATCGGCAACTGTTGATATCTATGCCTCTCTCTGTGGCAAGGCATGGATGCCTGTCGTTTTCCATCCCTGTCTACAGGGACTGATATTGTTAGGTCTCAATATCTAGGGATACCTATTGCTCTTGCTGCCCGTCGATAGGCATTGATATGTCCCAATGTAGAGCAGCATATATAGCTTTCGGTATGGGGTCAATTTTGCTCTTGGCAGGCATCGAACAAGTGTTGAGACTGAACACTCTCGATTTGGGAGGGCCTCCATGCCTCTCTGCTTCCATACTTATCAATAGGGATTGACAAATGTTGCTTTTCTTATGAAGCCAACTGGCCCCATCACTTTACTTGCCCCCTGGACTTTCAGGGTGCATGGAAACTCTCAGCCCCTGATGGGCCTCAGGGGCCACAGTAGTAGAAAAAGAGTCACAATGCAAAAGTTGTAGCACTCTCCATGAAAAAGAGCAAAGGAGAACTCTAAAAGTGCTGCTGTGGGAAAGATGAGGCCCAAGTGCTTCAAGCACACAGGGCCCGGAATGCCTGTGGGGCAGGGAGGCTGCTTGCAGGATGTGTGCACTCACCACCGCTCCCTTGACTTCAGCCACTCATAGCACTGCATCTAGAGCAAAATGGGGCTGCCCACTGCCACCCAAAATGCAGATGTGAACCAGCAGCATAGCAGTGTCTGGACTCCCGGCACCAAACTTTAGCGCAACTAGCACAGGGACCCACGCGCGTGGGGTGCTCACTCCTTTCCCTCCTACAGCAGACACATGTCACAGGACACCAGCCTGGGGGAGGACTTTACAGAGACTGCAAGTGGAAGGAGGAGAGACATGGGCTGAGCATTCCTTGCAGGCCATAGCTGCGTTGACTTTCCTCCTGAAAGGCACTACCTGCGTAGGGAGATTGTTCACACGGATTGTGCAAGTCCTCTCCCAACTAGAGACCTGCTTGTCTCCAAACAGCACCCTTCTAGAAGGCCTCCGCTCATCCAAAGAGCTTCCAACAAGCAAAGGCCTAGCCTGCTGTTGGAAGGCATTGGCAACTATCGATAGTGATGCCTCTCTCTGTGTAGAGGCTTGGATTCCTGTTGATTTCTATCCCTGTCAACAGGATCCGATATCTTACAGTATAGCTCTCTTGTCATCCCCTATTCTGCTTTAACAGCCCTTTCCACAGCCACTGCAACATGCCCTGTATGCTTTAGAATCATAGAATCAGTAAGGTTGGAAGGGACCTCTGGAAATCATCTAGTCCAACCCCCCTGCTCAACAGGGTCCCCTAGAGCATGTTAGACAGGGTTGCATCCAGGCGGGCCTTGAAGATCTCCAGAGAAGGAGACTCCACAACCTCTCTGGGCAACCTGGTCCAGTGCTCTGTCACTCTCACACTGAAGAAATTCCCCCTCACGTTCAGGCAGAACTTCCTGTGGTTCATTTTTTGCCCATTTCTTCTTGTCCTCTCGCATGGGACAACTGAAAAGAGTTTAGCCCCATCCCCTTGACACCCTCCCTTCAGGTACTTGTACACATTGATAAGACCCCCCCCTCAGTCTTCTCTTCCCCAGGCTAAACAGGCCCAGCTCTCGCAGCCGTTCCTCATAAGGCAGATGCTCCAGCTGTCTGATCATCTTTGTAGCCCTGCGTTGGACTCTCTCCAGTAGCTCCATGTCTCTCTTGGACTGGGGAGTCCAGAAGTGGACAGAGTAATTGAGATGAGGCCTCACCAGGGCTGAGAAGAGGGGCAGGATCACCTCCCTCGACCTCCCGGCAACACTCTTCCCAATGCACCCAAGGAAACCATTGGCTTTCACAAGGGCACATTGCTGGCTCATGGTCAATCTGTCATCCACCAGCACTCTCAGGTCCTTCTCTGCAGAGCTGCTCTCCAGAAGGTCAGCCCCCATCCTGTACTGGTGCCTAGGGTTATTTCTCGCTAGGTGCAGGACTCTGCACTTGCCCTTATTGAACCTCATGAGGTTCCTCTCCACCCAGCTCTCCAGCCTGTCCAGGTCTCTCTGAATGGCAGCACAGCCCTCAGGTGTGTCAGCTACTCCTCCCAGCTTGGGATCATCAGCAAACCTGCTGAGGAGGCACTCTGTCCCCTCCTCCAGGTCATTGGTGAAGAAGTTGAACAGAATGGGACCCAGGACTGAGCCCTGGGGGATGCCACTAGCCACAGGCCTCCAACTAGACTCCACGCCACTGATGACGACCCTGTGAGCTCTGCCTTTCAGCCAGTTCTCAATCCACCTCACTGTCCACTCGTCTAACCCACACTTCCTGAGCTTATGTAGGAGGATGTTATGGGAGACAGTGTCAAAAGCCTTGCTGAAGTCAAGGCACACAACATCCACTGCTCTTCCTGCATCTACCCTGCCAGTCATTCCATCATAGAAGGTTATCAGATTGGTTAAGCAGGATTTCCCCTTGGTGAATCCATGCTGACTACACCTGATCACTTTCTTTTCCTCCATATGTCTGGAGATGACATCCAGAATGAGCTGCTCCATCACCTTTCCAGGGATAAAGGTGAGGCTGACTGGCCTGTAATTTCCTGGGTTCTCCTTTTTGACCTCTTTGAAGACTAGAGTGACTTTAGCTTTCTTCCAGTCCTCAGGCACGTCTCCAGTTCTCCATCAGCTTTCAAAGATGATGGAGAGTGGCCTGGCAACAACATCTGCCAGCTCCCTCAGTACCCGTGGGTACATCCCATCCGGGCCCATGGATTTGTGAACGTCAAGCTTGCCCAGAAGATATCTAATCCTATCCTCCTCAACAAAAGGAAAGTCTTCCCTTCTCCAGACTTTCTCCCTTGCCTCCAGGCTCTGGGATTCTTGAGGGCTGCCCTTAGCAGTGAAGTCTGAAGCAAAGAAGGCATTCAGTAATTTTGTCTTCTCTGTATCCTTTGTCACCAAGGCCCCTGCCCCATTCAGCAATGGGCCCACATTTTCCCTAGTCCTCCTCTTGCTGCTGATGTATTTGAAGAAGTCCTTCCTGTTGTCCTTAATGTCCCTTGACAGACTCAATTCCAAATGGGCCTTAGCCTTCCTTGCCACATCTCTTCATACTCTGGCAGCATTAAAGGGGGGCTGGACTAGATCCGAAGTCCCTTCCAACCTTCCAGATTCAATGATAAAGCTATAGATGCCTGTTAAGATCAATATGCCTATCGAGAGGGCTGTATCCTATTGATAGGGATCTATCCTTGTATATATTGATCTTTATAGATATTAATATAACTTTTATTGACTTCAAAAACTGGTGGAAACTTAAGTTTTGAGCAGAACTCCTCAAATGAAGTTACTTCCCACATTTTGACTCTGAATAAAAGTATTTTTTCAGGACTTTTGGCTGTCTATTAACATCAATTCCCAAGCTTCCAAGATTTAAATACTATCTGTGTTTTATTTTATTTGTTGTTTGTGGAAAACAGGTAAGCATCATGGGAGAAAAGTATCCTGTGGCAAAAGAAAAAGAAAAAAGCTCTGAAACACTTCTGGTACTACCACAGATGATCTGCTGTTTTTGCTAATATTGAAAAAGAACTTCACCAGGGAAGGAACTGTTATTTCACTGGAAAACAGAAACAGGCAGACAAGTTCTGGAAAAGATTCAGTGGAAAGACTGTTTGAGTGAACATTTGAAAATTGGCTTGTATTAAAGGATATAAGGCACATTTTGCGTGCTATTGCTCCTGAAGGAAAGGGCTGTGGGTCTCATATGCTTCTTTCTCTGGTTGTAATCTGAAAATGTTGGCAACTTCTTCAAATGGGCAAAATATTGCTAGTTTTTTGAATAGTATTATGTGGTAATCCATGTTCTGTTCTTATTTATGATAATATAAGCTCAGAGTATCCATTGATTCCAAATGAATTATTCTGAATCTATATTTGTCTATACTAACAGAGTAGGTTATAGGAGGTAGATGATATAGGATATTACTTGGAAGACCAGCTTATCCTCCATGTGACTTGCTGTAAGTATGAATGGAATTTATTTGTAGATTTTATAAAATTTTTAATATACCACACTTGTATATTGTACTGGTTGATAGTTGCAGTACTGGTAAAAGTAAGTCAAAACATGAAACAATATGATTAGAAACCACTAAGGCGAGTTTGGAGATGCTGAAGAGTTATATTTATTCTACTTTTATACTACATTTATTCACACTGTTGTGACTACTGTATTATTTCTTCATCCTCTAGAAGTTCCTAGGCAGTAGGGGTGGCTGGCATTTTACTTAGTGCTTGAATCATCCTTCAGAGGCCTTCTTTTAGGCCTGCCTTTTTCTACAGGCTAAGTAGTCCTAAGCTGCATACTCTGAGTTACTTTATTATTGATGCCTGCTTTGGCCAGGCAGCTGATTTTGAGACGTTCAGCCCTTGAATTAGGCAACAGAAGTGGGCAGTCTGAAAAGATGCAATTTTGCCAGAGGACTGTAGGGAGAACAAATACCAAATTTAAAATTATATTCTACAAATAGAAAGCTTATTGCTGATATCTAGTTTAGCAAGCCAATCCCTTGAGCGAAAAGTAAAGCAGCTCAACTTTTTTTTTTTTTTTTTTTTTTTTTTTTTTTTTAATTTATTTCTGTGTCCAAGCAGAGAAGGTGAGTAATTTGTTTTGGACTTGGATTTGCAGATGGGAGAACCAAGGTACTGCATCTGGATTTTACCTTACCTTGCCTTAGCTTATATTTGTTATTTTAATATTTGTGAAAAGTCATGGAATTTGAGCAACCAGCTAGCAAGTTGCTTTAAATTTTGTGTGTGTTTTATCTGAGTAGCAAAGTATAGATTTCAGCAGGTTACTTTTTCTGTTTGCATTGCTTCATTTATTCTGCAAGAAGTTCTGTTTATCTGTCCTGTAAAATCATGCATTTGGAAGTGGATTTTGGATGCTTTCAGTATTAATTTTTTGTTTTGTTTCTTGTGTTTATGATTGACAGTGCATATTGTGAAAATAAACTGAGTCCTTCCAAATGGATCTAATTTGTTTCCTGTCCACATGTGCTTGACTCTTTTGGGAAAGTGTGTGGAGTACACAGTAATAAACCTACTTGAATCTTCCTTCTCTTCCTCAGCAGACTGTGTCTATGAATCAAACTTAGCTGGATATCAAAGAATTGCTTTCCTTTGAGACAGGCCACATATTTTTGAACAAAAATGGTGTTAGTTCGCCATCCTCAGCTTTCTTGGAGAGTTGTAAAGCATCTACTGTTAAATGCGGGGAATGATACAGTCTCAGCTCAGCACTGAATGCAATTCTGCACAGTAGCAACCACTATGAGGGTGGCAGCTCCAGATTTTCTTATGTTTTCCTCTCCTTTCAGCAGGATTACTGCAATCCTTTCTCTCTTGCTCAGACCTGTTTTAGCCTTTGAGATCCCAAAGCCTTTGTTTTGCTTCCAGTGTACAAATAAACATCTTTACTCCTGTGCAAATAATATAGCTGGGATTATCTGCCCTTCCGCTTCACAGATCAGACAAATGAGTATAGTCTTTCTTTCTTTTTTTTTTCCTTTCTTTTTCTTTTCTTTTCTTTTTTTTTTTTTTTTTTTTTTTTTTTTTTGTGTGTGTGGAGAGCAGCAGCAGCATGAGGGTAAGTCAGGGCTACAGTAGGATCTTCACATGGAAACACAACTATGTGCTTGCAAGGATAGGCTAGTGGGAAGAGGAACATGAGGAAACATTAGATGCTTTAAAGTGGATGGTGAGAGTACAGTCACTGTGACTTCTAGACAGCTGAATTTAACAACAACTACAACAATAAAATTGTTACTATTAATTATTGTACTGTGGGAGGCCATTTTTTACTAGTGCAGATAATTCTCCATTTGCATCAGCGTGGTGTTACTGGAATGTCCTATTAGAAAATGCACGCTATTCAGGAGCAACTTGACCAGCATGAACTTAGGGTTTTGTGAATGGGATTAAAAACTGAATCTAGATGCATGAATAGAGGGCTAGTGTAAGGCAGTAAAATTGTGAAGGGCAAATCAAATGACATAACCAATAATTTATTTTCAAATGAAAAAAAATCTAATGGTATTTTAAAGGGAACATTTTAAAAATCAAATCTTTAAAACTTTCCTACTTAAATTTCTAGATATTCACAATCCTTTTAAAGCCAGTCTAGAAATGAACTACTGCAAAAGAATTTGGTGTGAAATATGATCCATCATGAAATCATCAGCAGGACATTTTATTGTTTTTAGTACTTTCTACACAATAATTTGAAACTCAAGGGGAGAGAAGGGGAGTTATATGGTTACTCTAGTGGTCTGCTGCCTTTCTAATTTGCTGTTGTGGGAGCACAAAATTACCTGTCCAGTGTGTCACTCAGTATATAGCAAGTAACTTTAAATGACTTGAACTGAAATACCAATTACCTCTCCTGTAGCAAGAACAGCATGTGAATGTCCTGGCTCCTTTTCAAGGAAAGCTGTGCAATGACACAGTCATGTACATAAAAAAAGTAATAAGTCTATTTTAAAGCCCTGTTGTATGCTGGACTTTTCACTTTTTAGAATTCTCACTCCAGAGAAGCTTTTTTGTATGTGTGGGAATATGTATGTGGGTGTGTGTGAGAACAAAAGGAACATGGTGTCCTTGGCTTTAATAGTTTATTTTACTTTATTACTTTGTGTTTTGCAGTCCCTCTAGCTAATCTGCATTTATACACTGAAGAAAATAGGAACCAGGGGCCTAATATTATGGTAAATGAGGCAGTGAATTTCTACTTGAGTGATTTAGTTTTGAATTTAGCCTTTATTCTAACTAGCTGAAGTACTGAAATATCACATTAAGAGTTAGGAGACTTGTCTCTTTTCTCAACAACCAGAGACAGCAGTTAAAAAATGAAGAAGAATCCTTCCCTTTTAAACTATGTTTGCTTTGGGCTTTTGGGATCTTTCTCAGGCCTTGATCCTGCCTGCCTAGGGCATTCAGTGGTCCAGTTGCTATAGCTACTGGGATTTTTAACTGTGTATAGAGTAGGAACAGAATGATTTCTGTTCACAGTGATGAAAATGTTAGTGTGATTTACAGATTCACCTGGAGTAAGAGACTGTCAGTGTAAGGAGTCTCAAAAAAGTTGTTATTCTTCAATAATTTTATTTTCAACCCTTGCCAAAAGTAAACTGTGTTAGCAAAAAGGAAATTCATAGAATTTGCCTTTTCCTGTTATATAATTTATGAGACACTTCGTGTTGGAAACATAGTCAGATTAGATTGCTTCTTCTATTCTCTTTTTATGTAATGTACTAACATGTTGATGGTCCTGAATTTATTCAGATTCCCCTGACTTTTCTAAGGAAAATTGTGCTCCAATACCACTGAGAGGGGTCAGACTAATCCTTTGAAGAATTATCTCTCTTTTTATTTTGTTAGGATACTGTAAATACTATAAAATCAGCTGTATCAAAAATTTGCTACTCTTGATTTTTTCAGTGATATGCATTCAGATTTCAATTTTTCACAATAAATAGTCAAGAACTTTTAATAAAAAATTGTCACAATTCTTTATTTCTTCACCAGTCATCTTCACTGCTGAGATCATGTCAATAGGACATTTATTTGCATATGATTTTCATCAGTTGCAGTAACTTGTTTCTGCTGGGATGATAAATGAGGTTGTTTAAAAAGACCTCAGTATAGTGCCCTGTAACTGACAGAGGCTTCCAGGTAGCACTCTAAGAAAAGCAGTCTCAAACTGAACACTCACTGCTTAGATGAGAGGAGCCCTCTAGCCTTACATGATTACAGTCTGCTCAGTTAGGAAATTCCCAGGAGATGTCTAGATATCTAAGAAATCATCCTGGAATCCCAAAGAAATTTTGAACGCCATGGATATTTTGGCATCTCCTCCTTACCAACTCAATTTACTTATCTTTGTAAAAAATGGCCCTGATCTGCTTATGTGATATTACATACTTGTGGTTTGTTTTTCCTCTGTTCTGAAGCCATGCTGTCTTGTACTCTCCTCAGTGAAAATGACTTCATATGCGAAAATGGCAGCCCAAAGTAGTTTCTTCATGACACCTCTACAAACACAGTTACTTTGATCAAACACAGAAGACAGTAACAAAATACAATGGCTAGGCAGCTGACATGTTGAAACTGCTTCTTTACATACTAAACATCAGTATCTCACTGTCACCTCATGTTTGCTTATCTACTGTGATTCCTGTGCAATACCTCCTGTTGCACAAATTTCTTCTTTTAGGGTAGAGATTACCTGATTAGGTATGTAAAGGATACTCAGCTCCTGTTAGGAAAACAAGTGTTTCTTAAGGGAAATGACTACAGTGATCTCTGCAACACACTGTTTAAAGTGAGTCCTGAGATTCCAAATTTATTGTCACACTTGAAGAAGTAATGCAATATATTGTACTAAAAATGTGGAGAGCAATCAATCAGCCAGAATCATGTTGACCCCAGTTGAAAAAGACCAGGTCTTTATCATGGAATATTCACTCTAGGGTGAATATGAGCCAAAACTGCAATCTCTGCAAAGAAAGTAAAATATATACTGAGCTATCTTAGGAGGAATGTGGCCAACAGATCAAGAGAAGTCATTACCCTCTTCTGCTTGACACTGATGAGGCTGCCCTAGGACAGTGCATCCAGTTTAAGGCCTCTCTAGTTCAGATGGATGGGGACAAAGTGAATCAGCTCCAGCAGAGGGTCACCAAGATGGTTGGGAGCTGGACCACACGACCAGAAAAAGCTGAGAAAGTACCTAACAGCAGCCTGCAGCTTCTTGAAGGTCTCTTATAAAGATGATGGAAACAAATTCTTTTTGGTAGTATACAACAGTATAGGAAGTGGCAACGGCCACAGACTGCAGCTGGCAAGATTCAGGTTGGACATCAGGAAAGGCTGCTTCACCAGGAGGGCAGTGCAGCACTGGAACAGCAGCCCAGAGAGGTTATGCAATTTCCTCCCTGGAGGTTTTCAAGACTGGGCTGGACAAAGCCACGGATGACCTGACTGAGTGTTGATGAAAGCTTTATTTTGAGTGGGGGGTGCACAAGATGACCTCCAGGTCTCTTTGAGTCAACTATTCTGCAATTCTGTGACTTGTATCTATACCTACATTACACCTCGGTCAAGGTGTCTAGTCCTGGAAACCCAGAATATTGTTAAGACCTGGCACCTGTTGCCCACAATGTACTATAAAGTCAGACTGCGTACAGGTTTAATCTGTCCTGTGACAGGTGGTTTCTGGGCCTTTCTACCATGGACTACAGGTTTCTTTTTCTCCCTGACATGGACAATACGATGTCTGAAAAAGCAAAAGGAGGCTCCACAGTATGCCAGTATAGCAGATAAGTGCAGTGTTGAGTACCAGCTGAAAGCCTAGGTGCATTCAAGATCTCTATTTAGGAGTGTCATGTGAATGACACTAACAAGTATGAAGAAAGTTATGCTAGTTAACTAGCATGATCAAATGATTGAAATGTCTTTTGAATGACTAGATAGAGGAAGACCTTCAACTTGGAAAAGAGATAAGTTGTGGTGTAAAGAGAGAATAGAAGTCTATAAAATCTGAGTGACAGGGAGAAGGAGAATAGGGATTAACTGCCTATTTACTATGTTCCAACAGAAGGAAAAAGGGAATATGAAATGATACCAATGGATGCTTAAAACAAACAAACTTTAATAGGTCTTCACACCATATGTGGTTATGGGGTAGCTGGGGAATTCCTTGTCACGAGAGTTTGTAAGTGATAAAAGATTTACATAGGTTTAAAAGAAACAAGATAGAAGAAAAAAAATCAAGTGCTGTTGAATACAAATATACCTTTGGTTCTAAAAAGCTTTGAATTCAAATTGATGGAGTCTTGGAGACTATATGAAGGAAGTATTATATGTTTACTGTATTCTTAAGCTCTTCCCTTGGTACCTGAATTTTGCCATTCCTGGACAGAGGGTACTGGGCCAGACTGGCTGTTACTCTGGTCATCTAGAGTCTTGCATTCGAAAAAAAAAACTCTCCAGTGGTGCATACTATGGTCAGGTGATTTGACCTCCACCGTGGCCTTTAAGCTGCTCTAATGTAGCAGTATAAGCACAGGAAAGAATGGAGACCAGCATAGGACTGAAAAAACTATAGTGCATGGACAGAAAGGCTGATTTGTTCTTATTCAAACAACATTCAATAAAACAAGCTTTAGGGCATTTATATGATAGCAAAATATCTAATATTTGTGAAGGCAAGAAAAGAAAACAGAATGAATGACAGAAACTGAGTGATCCCTGGCAATGTTCCCCTAGTAGTAATGATGCTACTGCAGTGGTCAGGATATCAGGGAAATGAAACTCCCCCCATCCTTTGCAGGGGACTACTTGTGAAGGCTCTGCTCAGAGTGTGCAGGACACAAACACCTGTGTTCACTTGGCCATTATGTCTTCTACAGGCTTGAATGCAGCCTGTATTGAACACCTAGTACAATATCTTACACGTTCAGTAAGCATCTTTGGTCATTATTTCATTTTCTAGTTAATTCAGCTGAGAAGGGTCAATTCATCCACAGATTTTTAAAGGCCTGAAACTGCCACCACACTTTACAGATGGATTAGGTAATGTGATGTTTGTATTATTGAATTCAGAAGCACTTTTCTGGGTCTGAATGGATGTTCAGGCCAGATCCCACCTCGCTGTAGTATCAGGTTTGTGCCAATACCTCCCCACTCAAACCTCCTGATCCTTTGTGGAAGTGTGGCAAACCCTTCAAAGTAAGCTATAACCTATGCAGCCATAAGATGTGAATGAGTAAGGAAAAAACCCATACAAAAGTCCCTCTCCTGTCTTATCTTTTGGAGGCAGATGAAGGCTATCTCCGAGGCAAGCTTCTGAAGACATATACATACCTGTAACCTAACGTGCTTGTCTCCTACTGTTTGCTAGTATGGCCACAACTGGAGGACAGACTTTTCTAACAGGAGGATTGGGTCAAACTATCCAAACTGAGGACTAGTGATGAAGATCCAGCCTCAGCCCTCAGTGGAGACCAAGAGTTTTGAATGCCAGTCTTAAATGGGTGGTTGAAAAAAAGTTGAGCCCCAAGGCTTATGTCCTATCCATGGAGATTTCACAGAAGAGTGTTGCAAGGCAAATAAAGAATGCCTGCTGAATTCCTCAGAGTTGTCTATTTTCCTTCCAGACATAAATACAGGAAAAGACACAAAAGAGTTGCATTTTGAATCTCACTTTGGGACCTAGCCTGTGCATGGCTGCCTTGAGTGGGTTTCTTTTAATTTTTCATACCATTTAAATGTTTGTGTTTTAGTTCATAACAATTCTTAAAACAAGACCGAAAAAAACCCATTTTTTTTCAGCCACTTACAGGAAGTAATTGATGTCTTTCAAGGTATTCTGCTTAAAAATTAATGGCTAGAGTAGTCCAGTAGTGAAACTATTCAATTAAACAGGACAGAATTTAAAAAATATGCAGATTGAAGTGACTTATATTGTTATTGGGAACAACGCTAGGTACCTGTTGAGAACTACTGTAAGAACCTTTCCTTCTAACTTAAATTATGGTAGGTAAGATCTAAAAAGATAATTCTGAAATTATTGGTAGGTGGCATCAAATTAATCTTAGGAAAGATAACAGAGAGACTTCCAAAGAAACAATGTGCTAGTATACTTCACTGGCATAATCAGTGTGCAACAGACAAATTTGCTTTGGTAACCTCATCTTCTTTTTTTCTTATCTTCTTTTCTTTTTGAAGAGTTGTGCCCTATCTTGAGCCTACCTGATACATCCCTCACTTCTGTGCATCGTCTGGTGCTGGATGGCCTCTTCTTCCTCATGAAAGAGAAAGAGATAAAAGGAGGCAAAGGGCTTTTTGGAACTGCTCTTATCCCAGACAAACATCCTAACTGGGGTGCTCACTAGCATCTCAAGATGCATCCCCTCCTCTGAGCCCACTTGTTCTTTCTGGTGGTGTACACACAGGTCCCGTAGTTCCCTCTCCGCTCCTTGGCAAATGTACCATTTTTAAAAGCCAGAGCTGTGACTCCCTGGACCCCTCCAGCTACAGATCCTGGGGAACTGAGCTTCCTTGGGTCCCTACAGCCTGCTTGAGAGGGTTGTTTCTCACTCCCAAACCCGCACAATGCTCACTGTGCCTCGGCGAGAGGTAGACCTCCCAAACCCAATCTGAACTGTATTTCTCAGCACTGAAGATTTTATATCCTTTTATAAAGCAAAAGCCAGAAAAGAAAGCTGCCCTTTTCAGTATTTACACTGAAGTGAGTGAATAATCTCCACTAGCATGAAAAGGAAGAGGTGGTCATATCTCCATGCATAGCTGCCAATGAGAGCTTTGCTTCCAGTTCCTAGGCTTTGTCTTCTCCTTTTTCTGGCTGCTGCCTGCTCAGTTGCTGTGTGGAGGACTACTGCCAGTTCTGGTCCCAGCAGGCTATAGAAGCACCTCCTAATCCTCCGTGGGCCTGGAACCAAGCAAAGGGTGGCTACTTTTCTTGCACAGCCTGGCAGGGGAGGGGGACAACAGTGTTGGAAAACAGCAGCTTTGCGGTAGCTGTTAGGTAGGGTAGGGTAGCTCTTAGCTGGTAGGGTACCAGCGTGGCCCCTGGTACACTCTGCAGCAAGCCAGTTTCCTCTGACTCTCAGTGAAGTGCTGCATATGCTTTGGCAAGCTCCCAGCACCCCTCCTCGAGGGCCGGAGCAGCCCATTGCCATCTGTGCTTTCTTTGTGGCATTAAGGGATCAGCAACTGGCCATGTCCACTGTGGTTGCTCTAATACATTAAGCAGTGCCAGGGCACATCACTAGGCTTGATTATTTATATTGTTAAATTATTGAAATGCCCCCTGGCAAGCTTTTGTCCAAACAGTACTCTCCCAAATGATTCCCAGGCACAGTTCAGAAGTTAGCTTAGGCCAGGGATGGCTCCCAATTGCAGTCACCCTATTTTACAGGCTAAGAGAGTTTAATAGTATGGATTCACTGTTCCATGCCACTTGATGTCAGTCTCAGAGAGCAGCTTCAGGCATGCTTAATTTGCCAGTGTAGGTATGGCTTTCAGATCCAAACCTCCTTTGTGCTATCAGAGCATCTTTAGCTTAAAAATCCAGTCCTGAAAAAGAAAAAAAGACATCTCATACAAATAATTGCAATTATTTCTCAGGCCTACTTGTTCCTGAAATATTTGTCCTGTTCACTTTATTTGACTACATTTGTTTTCTCCAGCCTTTCATATGATTATGTTTTCCCTAAGAGTCACGAAGAACCCTTAAATCCTGCCCTCAATGTGTTAGAGGAACTCTTAAAGGATGGAAAAGAAAGTAATAAGTTGCAAAAAGAGTTCAAGAGCCTTCACTCAGCTTAGCGCTATGAAAACCCCATTCCAAACACATCATGTATCTATATGTACCCAAATTACAGAAATGTGCACGCGCACGCGCACACACACACACACACACACACAGAGTCATAAAATTCTTGTAACTTAGTTTCCTTTAAAGTTGAAAGACATCTTAAGGTCGTAGTATTCCAATGAGCACCTTAATGCTCTTACAAATTGTCACAGCTCTAAGTTTTTCTTGGATTTGCTCCTGCTCTTTTTTTTCTTTTTTTTTTTTCCAGGGGATTAAATATTTCTCTGCAACACAGGCATTTTTGATAAACAATAAATTTAATTTATTCTCTGTGGAATCAGTTCAAATGCCCAAGTTTTATGTTCTTGATAACTCTTTCAAGTATAATATTAACTGTGAAAACTGAAGACTTAATACCTGCTGTTTCTTGGATAAACTTAATATCTTTCTGTATTCTGATTCAGGCACTACAAAGTAAGAGAAAACTGCTCTGCTTGTATCTTAACTCCCAGCTGGAGTGACAAAAGCATGAATCTTTAGTCTGTAAACATTTGGACAGGATTTTTTTCCCTTATTTTAGACTTACATTTAGAAAACATTCAACAATAGGACAGAGTGCATCTTCTCAAGCCATAACAGAACACATCATAGGTATTCCTAACTTTTTTCTTTTGCGTGACATACCATATCCCTTCAAAGCAGACAGCAGGATTTCACAACCAGAAATATTGAACATTTTTGCAATATATACTGAACACAAACAACAATAAAAGAAATAATGATAACATTAAATGACAGAAGTAAACTTAGTACCAGTTTGCTCTATTCCAATAGAAGAAACTTAGGTCTGAATAAGAGTCATAGAATGGAAGAGGTTGCTTTGCTTTTTCACTGGATTTTGCTTCAGGTGAGAAGGGAAAAACCGTTAAATCTACACATGTGCTCTTATAGTTCACCAGTAGGCAAAAGTAAGGGTTTTCAACATCTGATCTAGCTTCTGATTTTCTCGATAAGAACTATTCCTTTACAAGAATAGAACCAAATGCCTAATTTTAGATTTAGATCTTCAACTATGATTTTTTTTTATGATGTGACAATAATGTCTAAAACCTTCAGAAAATACCCTCAACCCTGTTGACTTGGATCTCTTTTCATAGTGCTTTTTTTTTTTCTTGGAAATGGCAGTGGTGAAGGGCCCCAGGAAAGGAAAGATGAGGCTTTCTGCCAGCAATATTTTGGTAAGGAACTAGGTTCCATGTACCTTATGAAAGGAGAATGAAGACATGAATCTCTTCAGTAGTGCACTGAAGATGGAAAAATATGTAATGAGACTCAGTTAAGATGTATTTGAACAAGCAGTGGTTTATAGAATGAGGTGGTTGGGAAAACAAAAATAAAAACAAAAAAACCCCAAGAACTTGCTTCTGTTGGTTTTAATTCAGACTGTGGAAAATAAATTATGCCTGTATTTAGATAGGGGAAGAGAGAGAAAGGAAGTAATGACAAGAGGCACTTGTGCAAAGCATTAGGAAGGAGTCATATTCAATAGAAAACAGTAAAGTCAAGTCATAGAGCAAAAAGTCTTAACCTATGACAGTATTAGAGACTTCACTTATTTAGACCCTTTAGAAATCTATATGATATACTCAGTTATTCCTGCAAAGGAAAACAGAGTGAAGATTTTTATGCTTTAACAAAAGCTTGGCCTCATGTTCTCTAGACCTTTCCTAATTTACCCACAACTATTTCTCTTAACTTAGACACAGTGAAAATCAATTCATAGTAAAAATGCTTTTCAATCATTAAGCAATGGGAAAGGGAAACTGTTTCTACCTTAAAATACCTGATATTCCATAATTTTGGCTTTCCTTGTAAATAAAAGCATAATACTGTTTACTTTGAAAGCAAATATAAATCCATGACATCCTTTCATCTTGTAAGAAAAACATAATGAAAAGATCAAAGAAAATTACCACTGGGGTTTATTGCAAGTGATTAAAAGATAAAGAAAGTTAGACTGATAGATTAAAAGCAGAAAAGCAGATCATAACATTTGCTGGTGCCGCAGAGCAGGGCACTATGTCTGCTGCTCCCTGTTCAATCCAAGTTAATCTTTCCCACTTGACATGTTGTGACAATGGGTAGATAAATTTCTGCCCATGGCTGTCAAGGTCACAGTGCAATTTTGTGTTTAGTAACAGGCAAAGCTAAAAAAATATTTCTAGCACAGTATCACACTCTGACCTCCATTCAACCAGTGTAGACAAGACCAGGACTGAACTCCCACTGGCTGCCTGCCATGTGCTCCTGAGCTCCCAGGTCTGGCACCTGCCACAAGTACCTCTTGATTCCAAGCTGGGGGTGGCATAGCATGTACCTGCTGTGCAGCTCAGACACAGCCAGCGTAGGCATGGTTCTTAGGGTGGAATACGAACAACTGGTGTACCTTGATCTTACAGCCTTCGGTCCATGGAAGAGGTTAAGTGCCATGCACTTGAGAGAATTAGTGTGATGATGGCTGTTTCTCTCCTTCTAGTTCCACCAGATTTCATTAAAGTAACTAACCAAAAAATCAAGGTGGACTGAAGTAGGACTAAAGGATGCTCTAGCACCTCCATTAGCTGAGGTGCTCTCCGTCATGTGATGGGGAAGCAGCAAAGCGACTGCACTATGCTTTCAGGTTGTGGTTACATCCAAGGCTGGCTCAAGATTTTTCAGCTCTGGGGGAAAAATTCAATACTTCTGTGTCTGCAAAGAGGGCTCCAGAAGGGTAGTAGCTGGAGAAGTGGAAAGCTTGGAGAGACTGCAGTAGTTTTAGACAAAGTCGGAGTATGTGAAAGGGGTGTATGAGTGACTGAGACTGGGAGGTTTTTGGAGGCTTGGAAAAAGAATTGGACTTTTAGAGAGCAGAAGTAGGGTAAGGAGACTGATGCTTCTTTCCTCCTTCTCCTATCTCCCCTCAGATATGGGGCTTCCACTTCCTCCTGTCTCCTGTCAGGCATCAGCGTATACCATCTGCCTCACAGAGGTGATTTTCTCCACCTCCAGCTCCTACTGGACGTAGTAGGATCTTCTCACCTATGTGCACCTTCTGGGGAGGAAAGGGAGGGGAACAAGTAGAGGTCTGAGAGGAGGGACTAGGATCTCAGAGCTTTCTGTACATCCTACTGCAGAAAAAGGCCACCCTCCATTGACTCTAAGCTGTGCAAGAGCATCAGTGGGGAGCATGTTTTACCTTGAACTGCTCATTTCCATAGCAGCAGCTGCTAATTTGCTCTTGCTAAAAGCTAAGAGCACCAGGACAAAAGAAATCATCATAATCTCTGGCAACATCTGCCAATTTTATCCCTCTGCAAGTATTTCTTCTTTTTCTTTTTCCCTTCCCTTCCCTTCCCTTCCCTTCCCTTCCCTTCCCTTCCCTTCCCTTCCCTTCCCTTCCCTTCCCTTCCCTTCCCTTCCCTTCCCAACCCTTCCTTACCAGACTCCCTTCCCCTTCCCCTTCCCCTTCTCCTTTCCTTCCTTTGCTATCAGCATGGGTGGAACTGTAGTTTAACATTTGAGTATTAAGCAATTCATTTTGCTTTTAGAATAATGTAAATAGTTCAAAAAATCAGAAAAACACAGAAAGCTTTGTAATTATGTTGTGCAGACCGACAGAATTAAGCTATTGTGGTGCTTTGGAGACTCACATTTGCTTTATTGTCCAAAGCAAAATGAAAGAATGTGTTAGCATTACCAATGGACAGATCTTTTACTGCTCTTCTCCCTCTTTTGGATCTGTAAGATAACAGAACTAATGACTCTTGGAGATGAGGCATGCTAATGAACTAACCAAGTCAGCCATGGATCAAAGCTGATATAAATCAGCTGATGATATTTCCAGGCCCTGCAACATGATTTTGGAAATCTTTTGAGTTTAATTTGAAGGACTGATCTAAAATAATAGCATTGTTCTGGGAACAAAATCTGCTCAGTTATTGTAGTTTTGATTCTTCTGAAATCCTTTCTTCAGCTTTGCTGCTAACTTTAGGTTAAATGCCCATTTCCAATTGCCTTTAACAGCAGATTTTGGTCATTTTGACCCATCTCGATTTCTCTAATGGCAAAAGAACTCCTGGTAGTCAGATACATAATTAATGATAATATGAGGCAGCTGTTTCTCCTTTAATATTTCCAGGCTTCTGCAGAAAGCATTGTTGGCCTTCTTTTTGCCATTTGTTTCTGCTTCTATGCTTACAAAAATAACAATATTTAAGTTGTTCTTTAAAGAGATTCCAAAACTCTTTCATGATTTAGGAGTCGGATTGTTATTTGCATCATAAACTCAGTCATGGACCAAGATTCCATTGTGCTCTGCATTACAGACAGGTATAAAAGACTGTCCTTGACTAAAAGAACTTCTAAGCAAGTATAAAAGAAGAGGCAATAGACAGACAAATTAGCAGAGCAGCACACTGAACTAATTAGATGCTGTCATCAGAATAATTAGTGTCTGCACACCTATGGTAGAAGGTCTTTATTTTCTCTGAGAATTTGTGCTTAGAAAAAATTATGAAAAGGCTGTGAAAAGAATCACAACTGTGGTTCCAAAATAAGTATGTGTATTCAGAGGAATATTTGCAAACATTCCACATATTTCCATTTTTTACTATAATCCCTTTGGATTAGGAGACTGTATCACTAAGAAAATGGAATCCTCAATTGAGTTTTCATTTCACTGCAAGATATTTGTTAACTTGGTATTTTTGATGGGACATATAGGCTCCTAGCTTCCCAATCAATGATTACATTGGATAGTTAGAAGTGTAAAACTTCAAATGAATCTGGCTTTTGATTGAGTATTGCTTTGCCACACTTCCATGCGGCATACACTATATGCAATGTGATTATAGCCTCTTCTATTTGATTGAGATGTAAAGTTTTTCAAAATGATGACTCTCTCTGTCTGTCAGTTAATACTCTGAGTACAGTCCATAACAAGGTGGGAAAGCTGATCTAACTAAACTTTGAGGTAAGACAATGCAGCACATAGCCTGCACTCATGAGTTTTGTTCATTTGCATTTTTGCTGGATGAACCCGATGATCCTAGTCTGAAAGTCAATGCTTGCAACATATGGCACTCAGGTGATAGAAGTAAGAATAAAGAGAGTTCTAGTCATATATTCTGGGAGATAGAAGTAGAGTCTCGTCATTTTCCAAAGAACGATTACTTTCTCCAGGGTAGAATTACAAAAACTGTCACAGTCAATCAAATTAGTTGACTGATGCTTCCCTGCTTTATGTGGTTTTGGTATCACTCCCTTAAAAATTATATCATCTACCCTGGCCTGCACTTGGCTGATGCTGCGTGTCTCTGGTATTTGCAGTCTGAATGTAGCTGGCGTGCTGATTAAAGTGCCTATGTTCTCTGGGACTATATTAGAGAATAAATGCACAACAGCTGCAATGCAGGAATAGCAAAAGCTGTTACCCTGTAGTAACTACTACTAACTATGTGAATTCTACATGAAAACATCCAAAATCCAAGAATAAAATATTTTGAAGAGCAGCAGATACAAACTCATGAAAGCTGCTAGGATGCAAATGAATTAAATTATAGCATTTCTGTGCCCCATCCTTGTAGAGGATCTATTCTATACAGGGAGAATGGCTAAATATTTTCAAGTTGAACATTTCAAATAGGAAAGGAAAGCCATCATTCTCCAAAAAACTATAATACCTGTATTTAAGAAAGTCTCACACAAATGTAGGCCTCATTCTGCCAGCAGTCAACAAGGTCACAGCAGACCAGTAATAGCACTGAAAAACCGTTGTGACAAAATCTCTCAGCGGTAAATCATCTCATATGTCCTATAACATAGTGCTGCAGAACACAGCAAAACAATGGTACAAAATAGAATACTTACAGCACAAGATCTGGCTTACAAAGATTTAGAAACTGGCCTCATAATATCCTTTGCTGAGCTTGTCCTCTGTGGTGACTTCAAATGTTCTGACTGACTGATGGTGGCATAAAACAGTTCTAGGTCTACATAACAAAGAGCATGTCATAATTCTTTTGGTTTATTGACTTGGCTTATATTAAAAGTATCATTTTTTAAATGTGACTAGAAAGCATAGATGGTGCAGCAGGAATGAATTTACTGAGACAGTGAATCCTCACAGTGGTTTCGTTCCCATCAAATCATACTGAAAGCTACTTCTTGTATATACCCCTATTTCCATCTAGCACATCCTTCTTTGGAGAGTAATATGGTGGAGGCAACTTCACAATACATGAAAAAAGACCCTTTCTTATAGCCATTTCTGATGTAAGTAAGTAAACACTGTGACAATCATTTGAAGTGGCCTCATCTGACAGAGAAGTTTTTGCTTTTTATTGATTTTTTTCTGTTTTTTTTTCCTTAATTATAGCTGGCAGCTGCAATATTTTTATTTTAAAAAACTTTTGGAAATAAAGTAGTTATAGAGCTATAAGTACACAATGATTTCTAGAAAGAAGAGTAACCGAACAACAGGCAGATTACGTGCTTTCAATTTCAACTTGCATGCTTTTCTTTTCCAGTTACGATCAAAGACTATAGAAGAAAGAGCTCACTGATATTTTGGAGAAAGTGTCAAAAAATGTAACACCTCTACAGTGCCTTTGGTTTGCATGGTGCTTTTGAAGAGTAAATGGGGAAGATTTTATGTCTGTATAAGCCAGGAACAATCAACTGTGACTCACTTGATGCTACAGATCTGAAGCCCCCACTGAAGGAGACTTCATAAAAAACAAGGAGACACCAATAATTTATGAATCAGGACTAAAGAGAGCTACCTGGAGTGCTTAGAAAAATATGATTATTCAGCACCTCACCAGGGGAACTTATTCTTTAGTCCAAGACCTCCAGAAATTCCAGTTTGATTAAACTTGTGTAACTCTGTGTCATTCTACATTAGAGAAAAGCAATCTTTGGAGTGCTTCATTGTGGGGAAAGGCTTGGGAAAAGTTCTAAAAGAGACAGTAGTCCAGTGATTTGGCTTGCTTCGAATGTGCCAACTCCATCTAAATTGGTCTGAACACATGTCAACCTGTGATCTCCCACCACCAATTACTTAAGAACTAGGCCTCTGGCTGTTCCTGGGGCAAGTGTCTAGAAGGCTTTCATGGGCAATTCTATCCTCAGCTAGAGCAATGCTCTGAGGAAAAGTCTGTGTTGACACAAAGATTTGGTTTCATTAATGCCCTACCTCTCCCCAGAGAAACAGCAAAGAAATTTGGGTTTTCCCAACTATTTCTCTTCTTCTGATAGCACCATAACCACATGCTAAAACTAGTCTTCTCAAGTCGATTTAGAGCATGAAATCTGCCCTACTGAACTAAGCTAGGAAAAGATACATGAAGGTATGTGACATGCAGATACTCTTTACATCCTTTAGTCATTGGTATCTGCAGTAATGATTTAGCTAGGAATGAGTTTAATAAAGAAATGGAGGGCATCTTTGCTTGCTACCTTGAAGCAATTGAAACTCAGTTTGCTAATAGATTGAATCAGATTGTTAGAATCTAGAAAGAAGGTAAGAGCAGAGAATGGCAATTGTGAAAGGTTTGTGAAGAAACATGAGGATTTTCCCAGTAGAAGTGGAACTAAACAACCTAATGGACCAAGAAAGCTATTTTGAAGAAAAAAAATCTATGACTTGAATGCTACAGCCTCTTTTCTCTATGTTGACTTCTTTATACAAACTATTTTTTAACAGCCTAAATGTCCTGCAGGGCTTAGTACTCCGTTTCCAGTTACATCCCCTTTGATTACTCCTGTTGTCATTTTCTGATCCGGAATATGTCTTCCTCTTTCCTCAGCCAGTCACTTCCAGTCAAGGTGAGACGGTGCAAGAGATTAGGCTCCTAGGAATCCCTAATTCTTCCCCTTAAGAAATATCTTGAGTGGAGAAATTTCCCCCTGCTTTTCCTACTAGTTCCCTGACCACATTCATAACATGATCCATGATGCAGCTGGAGACATCTAAGGTGGTGACATGCTGCAGTGAGTGTTTAGAGTCTCGTTATGGTGGTGTTTCTCCCAAGGCACTGTAAAACTGAAGTAGGTTTCATTTCCCCACATGCCCTTCCTTGGGCTATCTGAGTCCTTTGAGAAGTAGTCGCTTTTTTGTCTTATTTTGTTTACCTGTTCATTAATAGTTATAATCTCCAAGATGTTTATTCGGTCAGTGCTATAACCCTGCCTTTTTCTCATTACCCTTGCTTTGCCCCATCTTGTTCTCATCTAGTCCTCTGACGCCTTCTTTCTCTCTCCTCCTCCTGTAAGTTTCCTCTTTCCAAATGCTGTCTGTCTTACCAGTGCAGTGGCTACTGCCAAGACTACTATCTGGGTATCTTTTATTCTTTGCAGACTCCTCTACTCTAATCTCCATATGAGTCTTCTTGTTCACCTCTTACCCACTGTACTTGGCAGGCTCCAATAAAACTCCAGCTGGGAGCCAGATTTAAGTTTAACATCACATTTATTTGGTATTCTTTTAGTTTAGCTACAACACCAATGTTGTACTTGTTATGGTCATTTTGCAGGTATCTTGAGCCTGAGAGATAGGATTGGGGTATTTCCATGCACCAGTCCTATTGCCTCATGAAATTTTAGATGCTCAGTGTGTTTGTTGAACAGGCAGTCCCTCATATCTTTCTTGGTTGCTCAGGAATGCCTCAGATCTCCTTGCTGCTTAATGTCTTCTGCATGTTTGGGGACAGTGCAGAGAGTTGAAATGTCCAGGCAACTGAATGAAGTAAAAAAATAAAGAATATGTTTGGAAATGACATATAATATTACTTGGACACATATCAAAACCTATATTCCCATTGCATTTAATTAAACGCTTTTAAAATGATAGGTCTAAAGAAGCAAGATCGTAATAAAACCTAATCACACATCTGTTTTGCTTCTTGAAGATGTAATATATAGGAATTCTGTCATTCCCAAAATTACTTTTGGATTCAGATGTGTAATGTGCCTCCATGTGTCCCTTAACTCACCACTTACACCCACCTACATGAGCTGTGTACCAGAAAATCCTTTCATGGTTGGAGTTGGCTAGTTAGGGCATTCCTCATACATACATATATATATATATTTATATGTACACACATATATATGCATATGTGTGTGCGTGTGTGATGTATCTGTGAGGGTTGAATAAATCATAGGTAAATGGATGTTAACACACAGATATTTTCAGGTAGGTAGTGGTGGTGGTAACCATGGAGAGGTGCTAATTCCAGATAAATTGAAGCTGGGATTTTCCAGTATCTTTTGATTGTGATCTCTTCATTTTTGCAAGAAATGTTTACAAAGACTTCAGGTGACTCTGCTGCCTCTTGGAAAGTGTGCAAACATAGTTTTTGTCTGCAATAGACAGCTGAGGTAGATGCCAGCATCTGTCTTTGAACACGTGGTAGATAATGAATCAATGAGTCTTTAGTTAGAAATTTGCATAGCAGTTGTTGAAGAAAGAAACATGTTTCATAATGTTGAAAACCTTGTTTCCCACAGAAATATATAATTTGCAAAAAGTCTGTGGTATTGCTATTTGTACTTTAGTTACAATTTTTTTTTGTATGTGTTGTTGTAATCTAGTCACAATACCCCATTTTTTTTTGTCTTTTAACAAAGCAGGACATTGGCATTTTGTCAATTCCTCATGACCTGTGAGGTTTAAGGTAGCTTAAATAAAAAAAAGAAAGAAAGATTCCATATGAATGTGCTCCCAACAAGAATTAAATTCAGTGAAAACAGTATTTATTTGCTTTTATCCACACAAATTTCTAGAAATGTGAAGAACTAATCTGATGCCTTAGCATAAGAATAACTATTTTGTTTCTTGATGCAGATACAGCCATATTAAGCATCTATCTACGCAAAAGCATTGTGTTAACCTATTACTGCTGTAAAAAGCAAATGTTTTGTCAAAATAGCAAGTATACCATTCTGAGAAAGAGTAAAAGGAATTCTTCAAATATTTATTTACTTTAGACAAAGGCTATGACAAATGGGATGACGTGTCCCTCATGTTTTCTCAACCACAATATAACAAAGTTCTTTAAAATGTAGAATAAAAGGTAATTATAATGTAAGGGATAAAATGTTTTATAAAGTCTATTATAAAAGAATATAGCAATAAAAAGCAGATGATTTTATTATCTAAAAATTGACTATTTTTACCAGTATGTTTTATATGGTTCTTTTGTATTTAAAATGTCACAATTTAGTGTTAGTTATCTGTGTCCTTGGCTTACAATGAGGAGTGATTTTTTTCAGTATAGGACTGCAAACAGTATTTCAAAACCCGTGTCCTTTAAGCAGTAAGAGAACAAGTGATGAAGCCTCCCCTTCCTCGGCTGCCCACATGTGAACACAAACATTTGGCTTCTGACGGAGGAGCGTTAATCTGTGGATTCGTTCTGGCCTCTCTTCTGCATGGACTCTCCCATAAGCGACTAGGGAGAAAGCTTTTCCCATTTGGCATATTTCCTAAGTTTCTGTCCTGTGTGGGTCCTCTGCTTTCAATGAAACAGGTCATGAAAGAAAGAATTTCTTCCCTCTCCCACTTCTGAAGTTTTTGTCATGTGTAGGACTTGTGATTTAGCAAGAGCATATTTCAGATGGCATTTCTTCTCTCGCAGTTCAGCTCAATAATATTTCTCCTACATGGACTCTCACTTCGATTTCACCACAGAGCTACTCCTGCTACCCATACAGGGAAGCTGGTATATTCTTTTATGGTTGGGAGCGCTATTATGTTAAGCTCTTCTTTCACTTCAAATATTTATAGAGCATCTCTCAGGTGAATTTGTTCATGCTGTCTCAGGCACTGTCTCTAGCTTCTTTACGATGGCTGTTTATGCAAAATTTTTTCCTTTGAGAGGACCCTCTGATACTGAATAACTTCTGAGCTCCCACTTCAGATTTTACTTTGGTTATAACATAGATCTGATCTCTCTCCTGTGCAATGGCTGTTGTGATCAGGGATCCTTTTCATGCTGAGCTGTTTTATATGATTCCTCCTTAGAGCTATATTCACTCTGACAGTCTTCCCAAAACTCCATACCATGGGGAATGTTAATTTTTGATTGCTTTGATAATGTGTGTGTGTTTTAATTCCTTGTGTAGAATTTCTCCTGTACATTCTCCTCCTTCTCACTCAATATGTGCATTCAGCAAAGAACCTAATTTTGCATCGTGAGGAACATCTGCAAAAATCAAAAAATCCTAGAAATTCTCCTCAAGAATCTACTCCCCTGCTGCCCCAGCCAAATCCATATAGGCTCCACTGATGATCCAAATATTCCCAAAGAAATTAACAAAGCAGTCCTCAGATTAGATAAGGAAAGGTAAACCACACTTCTACTTCCCAGATGAAATTTTGGGGTGTGTGTGGGGGGGGAATGTGATAATATGGTTGCTAGAAAGTATTTATGATCATAAAAAAAAAACCCAAAAGATGCTGAAGAAGTCTGACTAAATATCTATTGCTAGGGGAAAAAGCAGCCAAAGTGACTCAAAAGTCCTTTCTCACCTCATCAGAGTATCAGTTTCCTGATGCACAAATTCTACAATTAGGCTTACGGGGTCTAAACCTCTGAGTCAGCTGTCATAATTAATTTATGTCCCTAGCTTCATTTTTAACCCAGGGTCTTGGCAGCCAAACAGTGCATTTTGAGCCTAGTTCTACTCTGCATTAAGTGTCTGTTAAGGAGCAAGTACTGATTTTGGTGATTCATCGAGAATTTCTAGAATAGGGACAGAGCTGGTGCAGGACAGGCTCCTGGGTTTTCAGAGGGAAAGGAGGGGCTCTAGAGAGCAGAAAGCAGGGCCATGATTGTTACTAGCAGTTATATGGTGATGCTATTTATCCACTTTTATCAGTTGTGTATTTTTGGATAATGACTTTTTGAGATTGTGTTAACTTCTGACATCTAAAATGTATGCTTGAGCTAAATATTTCATTATCTTTAATGATCAATGGAGAGAATAAGTGCAACAAGATCAGATTAGATGCATATACTGCAGATGTCCAAGACCTGTTGGATGAATCCTGTTTTTCTCTAACTGTTGCCGGTACAGCATCCATAGCTGGTTAAAAAATAAAAGGCCCAAACTACCTGTGAAATAACCTATATCCCTTTATCTCTGAATGACATTGGGAGTGAATGTTCTACTCCTTGGAATTCCAGTGTAGTCTTTACGCATAGGTGGTAATTTGACAAACTTTGAGTCATTACTCAAGCATTTAAAGAACAGTTTATGGAAAATGAGCTGCTCTAATGAAGAATACTCTTAGGTTAGAGAACTGACGTATTCAGACTGAACAAACAGCCCAGATCAGACTCACTAAGCTGTGCCAACTCCTCTCTGACCCTAGAGGCTTATAAAACTCAGGGTCAGGAGTGTTGCAGTACAGGGCTGGTAGCCAAATTTTAAATGCAAGCTGAAGTTGGATATCAAACCCAGGATTCAATACACAGTGAAAAAGTCATTTCTGGTACAAGCACAGGAGACAGGTCCATAGGTAATCAGGTCACTTTAACCATACTTTCACTAGTTTCCCATACTTAAACATCAGGCTGAAATTTTTCTTAGTTTCTCATTAGCCTCAAGAACCCACTTCACTCTTTGTATTTACTCACCCCTCTCCTTCTCTTTCCTTTCCTCAGTATCAGAAGGGCCACTGAAAGGCTGAACAGATGAAAAGATTGCAGTTTCTCTGGTCCCTTCAGACCTTTCGTGGCTTACAAAGATGTATTCAATTACTTTTTTCAAGTAACATGTAAGCCGGCATAGAAACCATCAAAAGAAGGTTTCTGTTGAAGTTTGGGCAGCATCCTGACTAAAGCGCCCGGCAGCTACCCAGATCCTGTAGTATGTTGGAAATTTACCTGTGAACTCTTTGTCACCCGGCACTGAAAGTTTGCATAAAGTAACTGGGAGATCCCTGGTTTTGTATGTCCATTCTGCAATCCTCACTGCCCACTGCCAGACAGTGCCCGGCAGTAGAAGCAAGAGCAATTTCCAGAGCAGCTCCATTTGAGGTTGTGCCATGTTGTGTGGACTTTGCTCTAAGTGGTGGACTTGGCACCAAGAGGTGCCAAAATTTGGCAAAAAACAAAACTGATTGCCTGAATGTCATGGGAGACAAAGCCATAGGATGATTTTTCACTTCATCCTTCTTTTGTCTTTCATGTTGCCCTCGCTGAAACTGATGGGAACTGCAGGCACTCTGCACATTTTTAAACCAAGCAACTTTATTTTAGCCTGTAATCACACAGGCTAGAAAATATGTCGTTACACATTCTAAATTAATCTAAAGCCTTCTGTAGTCAGTGAAAAAGTTCTTGTTAATTTTGCTTGAAAAGACCATTTGAAAAATTCAGGCTACATATAAAATCTATATAGAAGTTAGAATCATAGTATCAAGTATAAATATTTTTCTCAGCATGGGGGTTTTTCTTTTAAATAAGACTTGGAAGAGTTCTTAGCTTACTAGATACCAGCTTCAGGCAATTTTCTCTCCATATTTCTCTTGGATTTTTTTGCCTCTTTCTTTATATCCCCTCTTTAAACAATTCTATGTCTCCCGCAGTCATCTTGGTCTTTATCCCACTTTAATGTAAAAAAGTTGTTTGAACTATCTCAGTCAACATTTGTTTTAAACATTTTTGTTGTACTCTTTAAGATATCCTCAAAAATGTATCTTTTTTATATAACACATATTTGCTTCTTCTGTACTTCCATTTTAATTCTTTCCCTCCAGAGCCTTCATCCTTTTTGTTCTGTTTCTCTGAATTCCCTCTGTTTTGCTGAAGCTGAAGTATAAACTGGTTGACAATTTCCATGTTTCACCTTTCCACTGGATAGATCCATTTTGCGTGTCATTTTCCCCAGTTGTATGTATCTCTCCAAGATGCATGCCCCTTCCTCTGCTGAAGCTGAACCCATGTGGTACATGCAGCACCAGCACTGGGAAAAAAATCCCCCTCTGTTGCCTTCAGTTGCCTTCTCCCCTTCCCTTTCCTTCCTCTTCCTGTTTCACAGCTCTGGTTCCTCCTAAATTGGAAACCTGTCACCTCTTATTTTTCCTGGAAAAAAAGGGAAAGAGAAAAGATTAGATTAGTTGGTTGAAGTTTTATTCCTCTTCATTACAGAGGGAAAAATAGTGTTTGTTTTGTTTAAAGGGGTACTGTCTGGTTGAAAATCATCCATTTAAAATCTGAAGAGGTGTCATTTGACCAGACATGGTCACCTATGTCAACACTTGTTGTTTAATCTCCCTCAAGGGTCAAGGGAGAAAAATAGGAAATTCTTCTAATTCTCAACTAAATACCTAAGACAGATCACGAATGTCTCCTAGTATAACCAGTGCAGAATCCAGAGTTATGTTACATAATCTCACCTCAACCATCTTTAGTTATCTTACAAAGGGATCTGTATTTTACAGGAAAATATTTTAAATAGTAACAGTTCAACAAAGTTTCACCAGATCTAAATTCATTCCCACTGTTTACCTTCTTGCTTATTGCTTGAATTTCTTTCAGGCAAGACAAGCAGTTTCATTTTGCCTATAGGAAATCTCACTTTGCAGCTCTAGTGCACATGCTAGCACAGCGCTGAATTGTTATCATTGAGAGCTAGAAGATATTATTGTTTTTCCTTCCTCCCTGCACATAAAGTCTATTCCCTTTGCTGTCACCATGAACTTTGTGCAGATCAAATTGAAGTGCTGTCTACTTTGGACTCGCCATCCATGGTTCCTACAAGAGTATTATTTTGAGTCAAATTGCACTTGAAATGTAACGTATGGAAATTACCCGTACTGCACAGGCCTCTTGTCTTAGGAACAGAGGGTAAATGCCCATGTGATATTTGAGCCTTTCAGACATGTTCTTGTCCTGATTAAGGATGCTTGCTAAAGAAGGCATCAGGATCACTAGAGGAAAAGACAGTGTTGAACCAAATTCTTTTATAGTGGAGTATGAAGAACTCCTACTGATTTCATATGTTTTTAACAGGATTTAGCTAAATGCTGCTGGGAGGAATGTGTTTCTCAGAGCAGTTGAGTAAAATCAGATTGAACTCTCCCTTGTTAGCTGGAGAGACTGTAGGAATAAACTGGTACTGATAGGAAGGAAAATAAAACCCAAGCAAATTCTGATTATACTTTTGCCTTAGAAGCTGAAGTAGGACACTTTTCAGTTACCTTTTCTAATACCTGGAGTCCCCTATAATTAATCTGCTGTCAGAAATAATCCTCTCGTTGCTAAGCACAAAAAGGATCTACAGGGAACTGCTGAAGTAGCACCCGTGTTCCTGGCAAAGTCTGAAGCCAGTGAGAAACACATTTTCCAGCTCAGCCATAGACTTACTGAGTACCCATGGGGAAGTTGAACTGCAGAGAGGTTAAGTGGGGATAAAATACATTTGCAAAGCACTTGAGAGCTGTGTAAATGCTAATTATTTGGAGGTTGCCACATAGCTGGTGGCTTAGATGGCTGCCTCTTGCTTTCAACTTTCTAGGGCACTGGGTGTGGGCCTCCTGTCTCTGTTCAAGGTCTAGTTAAACAGCATCTTGCCTTCAGATATTTTTATGCCTTGAGTTTTGTAAGCAGAAAAGTGAGACTTCAGCGCCTGTTGGATAGCAGAATGTACCTCCTGCCAGGAGCCCATGATGTACAGTATCTTACCAACCTAGTGTGTCAACCTGTTTTTGTAGAAGAACCAGTGCAGATCTTCCTTTTGACTGAAAACTGAGCAGGCAAAACAAGCTGCCCAGGGTCTGCAAGTGTCTGCATTACTCCTAACTTTGGAAAAGGCCGTGAACACAGTAGGACAGCTCTCTGTATTTTTCAAAGAGCTGCTGTAGTTTAGAGAAGCCAGATCCTGCTCACTGTAGTATGGACTCAGATATGGACCTTCATATGTTTAAGTCTGTTTTTCTTTACCCTACCCTTGCGTTCTCTTCAAGAACATCTCGTCCAACCTGGATGAGGCCCTCAGTTATCTAGAACTAGCTGAATGAACCACACTCAGAGCTAACAGCATGCATCAGAGTTGGGTACAAAAGGCCTGCCCTCCTTTTTTCAGGAAGGAATTTGGAGGATTGAGTGTATTTGTCAAGGCTGCCATATATCTGGGAGCTCCACACGCATCCTTAGCATAAGTTCAGGATGACTGTACTTTACAAAGGCAGCAAAGCCAACACTTGCAGGAAACATCAGACTAAGCTGTTGGGCATGCACTATGAAGCTGACACAGTCTAAATCGCCACATCTGGAAAGCGTAGGTCACTGTGCATGCACAGACCATCTATGCGGGAGTACAGATGCATCCCCAAAGCTTTGTGCTCTGCAAAGGGCACATTCACGATTTCCTAGAAAATGTTTGTGCTGTTTCATTGCAGCTGAGATAGTCTAGGGGTGCAGGGAGGACAAGGGATGCAGGTAGAGAGAGCATGCTTTATTAGATCAGCTGTCAGAGCTAAACAGGCTTTCAGGTACAAGCACCCTTCTTCACGTCTGAAACAGAAGCTAAATATAGGCTGACAACAACTGTTCCGTTAATTAAATATTTATGAGTTAGATCAGATCTGGCAAAGAAATACTTGGTCCCTGGGAGCTATCAGGGATCCTGGATTTGTGTCTGAGTGGTTCCTCTTTTAAGAAACTGTAAACAGACCACAGTCAAAAATATTAGCTTAAGCTGCTATTCCTGAGGTATTATCCTTAGATAAGGTTGCATTGAAGTGTATGCTGAAATACTTCTTGAATCAGGAGGTTAAGAATACTGCAACAATTTTTTTTTCCATCTACAACCTTCCCTTTTTTTCCAGTACATACAGGAAAGAAAAGCAATTCCTCATAAGAATGAAATATCTATATTTCATAGGTAGGGTGTAGTACTGAAATGTTTATCTTTTCAGTACTTTCTAGTTGTAAAGTGAAACTTCTAGAAAATACTGGATAGTATTGAACACTGAGAATGTGTGCATTATTCAGAATACAGGGCTCTTGCGTTAGGATGCAGATTCCAGTACAAATTCTAGAGACCACAGCTGAATAGAAATCCTATGAAAATTTTTATAAACAGAATTCTAAACTCAAATTCACTCGCATTCAGTGACACAGTCCTCTAACTTTATTGTCAGTTAAAACATTGGCTATCATTTCATAGAAACTGAGTATGGGACTAATTTTCATCTTTAGTTATTATTGGTAAGTGAGCTGGGATAAATGTGAGGGGAGCCAGAATTCATGTTTGTTCATTTTGTTATCATCTTTTATTCTCTATTCCCATCATTTAGAGATATCATATCATAAGGTGCACCTGGTTTCATAAATAAGAGGTAAGCAAGGAATAAGTAAAGTATTATTTCTCTTTACACAGGTCATCTGTATCTTCAGACATCCTTTCAGTGTCTGATTTTCTTGCCAAGGTCATTTCTCTCTAACTTTATTTAAAGGGTGCAGTAATAGCAGGCACTGTTTTACCTACTGTCCACTTAGAAACAATATATTTAAGGAACTGCTCATTTTAAGATCATTCATTTAAGTCATTCAAATAAAGAATTACCTAAACAAATAAATGGACTGTGTTTCATTGCATGTTTATGGCTTACCTCCTTGTAAACAAATCTGCTTTGACAGAGAGAAGTCAGGAGCCTGTTTTTAATACATCTGAGCAATTGATTCCCTGTGGTAGCTTAGAGGTAACATTTCCACATTTCTTCTTCAAGTACGAAGGCTACATCAAAATAATGAGAACTGTGAGTGCTTCCCCATTTGGGTATGGACACACATGTAGGTGTTGTCCTGGCTGCACCTCAGGCTGGTACTCCAATAGATCCTTTCCTTGCTTTCCTCTTCAGATGTTTTCATAAAAGAAAGGTATTTTATTTGTCTTTATGAAGAGAATTACTCTCGTAATGGTTTCTGAGAGAAGGCACTAATCTTCTATAGCAAAGGATTAAATGTTTGTATTTGAAAATAGAGTACTTGCAAATATGTGATCTATTTTATGACATTTATATGCAGTCCACATGATATATATTGTTATATTGTGGTCATCATTTTTATTAAGTATTTTGAAATATTGTTAAAGCTAAGTTGTTTGTCTTATAGTTTTCAGTCTAATTCTCCATCATATAAGAATGATGCTAGTTTATCCTAGCTAGTATTCTACATAAGACAAAGATTAGAGCCTCAGAATCTTCTAAAACTGACCGAATGCTGTTGTTCACCCTCACTGCAGACCTATGCTATTGTTTTTTGGATAGAAGAGAGGGACACAGAATGTTTAAGGATAAAAGAGGTCTAAAAAAACCCACAGTTGCTTTCATCGGAAGCTTTTGCAGGTATCTAAATGTCATATACTTGCAAGAAATTAAATACAAAACAAGTAGAAAAAGCTATTTATAGTGAAGAATTTGCAAACATTATAAGCAGTTACAGGAACAAACATAAATATGAAAAATGCATATCTGTGTGAACAGCTATTTTTCAGTTGTAAATAGCTATTGAAATAATGTGAATGAAAGTAGAAGTGATATTTCACCCATAATTTTGTCTCACCTGTTTTATATAAACAAACATTTCAGCTGGACAGAAATACCACAGTTCGTAGTTACTATGTGCTCAAACTTATAAACATTTTCTTGTCAGAACACAATTAAAAAACTGACCTCTCCTCTTCCTCTTTCTCTTCCTCTTCCTCTTCCGTTTCTCACTGGAGGTGGAAAATATGATACTTTAGTTTGTGGAAAATCTGGACAGTTTCAAAATTGTTTTAATCTATAATCAAACCAAAAAACAAATCACTTCTTAACTTCCTACAGAATGAGAAAAATGATTCAGATCATTTAAGGGCTTCAATCACATAACATCGATATATCATAATGTAAAATATAACTGTCATATAATAGAATGCTACTTTGCATATTTTATATAGCTATGTAAAGTGAATCAACACAGCAAACCTGAACTTAATAATATTTAAAACAATATGGTCTGACATAAAAAAACATTGGAAATTTGAAATGATTCAAACTAATTTACATGTTTTTTCCCATTAGATTATTTTAAATGACATATTATTTCCCCTACTGATTTTGTTCCAGTTAAAATGCCTTTTTAAATGGAAATTTTGATTAATGCTTTCTTTTAATCTAGATTCCTCACTATAGTAGAGTAAATTGTTGTGAAAATCACATGGCAAATATTCACTTTTTTTTGTAAATCCTTTGTCATTGACCGGATATAAATAGGAATTTAAATCTCTGTAGACCTATTGCCATGTAGTAAGACTCCATGCTTCTACTCAGAAATTTTCTGAACAAAAATATGCATGGTTTAGCTTGATAATAATGTGCAAGAAACAAGAAGTTTCAGAGACCCTGGGGCTCACTGTGCATACATGTCAAGTGGACAGCAAAATGCAGTATGTCCCTTGCATCAAAGCTGCTTGTACACAACTTGTGTACAATAAATATAATGTTTCCTGAAAATCTTGGCAATATCACACAGCATTATATAGTATGCATGCACCTGCTTTCTGTCATAAATCTCAGCATCGTCATAGCCCATACAGGCTGTATCCATGCCTAGCATTTCCAACTGTGTGGCAACCTGCTTGAAGGTACCATTAGATATTAATGCAGCAAATCAGATGCCTTCACAAAGGACCCTAAGACCATTTTACATGGTCCAGTATATCTGAGACATTCACAAGAGCTGTCAGATATGGCATAGGACCCATAGGACATCTTTATCTATCTGGAACAACAACCAGAAGCCATATGAGATACTCTACAGTGTCTAAAATGGCACTAGATACACATAGTTAAAGATAGGAAACATTTCCCTCAAGAACACAGGCTAAAACATTTACATTCCAAAGTCTACTTGGACAAAATTTCTAGACAAAAAAGAGATAGAATCTGTGGAAAAGAGGACATATGATTCTAAAGGATAAGATTTTAGATACTCTGGAAATTATATAAGCTGTTCTTACTGTGTTTTTCTCTCCAAATGACACAAATCTCTGCAAGAATAGCAACTCTTTCAGTTTGCAAAGATGTTAAATGGCACAACCTCCCCACTTTGAGGGCTCTCGAGGGACTTCCATCCTCTTAAGTGATAAGTTCCATACCAATCAGATGATTTCAGCATAATCTAAACAGAAATGTGGTTTGCTCTTGACTTCAAATTTGGCTTAAAATTGAGACTTGGATCCAAACACCAAGTCTTTGTACCTTGTGCAATCTCTGCTTCTAGTCACTAAGGCTTATTGTATACCAAGAAAAACATACATAGAATTATCTTGTTTCTTTTTGCCATAGCATGATATTTCAAACTCTTAATGCATTCTGGGTCTTCTAAATTTGTGCTATTGTTTCCAATAATGCAAGTACCTTGGACAGCTATTGGAATAGAACATTTAAGACATGACTCAAAGTCTGCTGCCAGTAAGCATCTGAGCAGTTTGGCATTAGAATGGCTTATCAATAAAGGGTCTAAACTCTCAGAGCAATTTGTTATTGGTAAGTTTAATACTGAATTGAGACACTAATAGACAATGCCTGTGATACGCAAGTAACTGAGAAAAATCTCACAGTGCTTGTCATTTTTTACAGTGTTGAGGTTCTTTCTCTCAAGATTGCCAAAAGAGAACTTTTTAAAGCGTTATTATCTGCTAAACTTATGCTTTGCCAGAAGAGCTATGATGAGATCTTGTCAGCCGCCAAAGCAGCTTCAAGGTGTTGGAGCCTTTGTGCTCCCAGATTAACTATACTATACTTAAGTGTCATATGTAAAAGCTTGGAAAGTGGATATTATAGATCTACAAGAGAGAGATTTGTCATTTTGTTTGTCAGTGCTTTGGATCCAAATTCATTCCTGATATGAATTACTTTATGAAGCATAAATTAGATTTCTAAAACGTGGCAAGTAAAACTTTTCCAAAATTATTATTTTTTTTAATTATACTGGTTGGCTGCCATTGAGACAGTAGGTGTCATCTTGCCTCCTCATTTTAAAGTCCTGATATTACAGCAGTTAACTGCATAGAAAGAAGTACTGCTATGTGGCAATTCTTAGGCCCAGTTCTGCCAGTAAGTTTGATGAAAGGCAGCTGGATTGAGTATATATTGACTTATTATGGGCAGTCTACCTGCAGGAATTCGTAGAAAGTGACTTTTTTTTTTAAAAAAAAAGTTGGAGTAGTTCCAGTAAACTCCTGCTAAAGAATGGGTAGTACTTGGCATTTCTGCCCAGTTTTCTGGCAGCTCCCCAAGAACACTGTTGGAGGCTCCATATCGAGTTATCCAGCAGCTAAAGAAACAATAATGACTGGGATTTTAAGAAAGTGTTTTAGAACTTGCAGATACTCTGCTGCAAAACTGCCACTCATGTAGTAACCATAGGAGCTCTAAGCTTAGAGTTTCTGGATTCAGCATATTTGGGAATACGTAGAGGTCTTTGGTCTTCCAGTCTCCCCAGTCTATGGCAGAGGATTCTCAGACTGTCTGTATCTCCATAGGAACAACTTCTTAGATGAATGATTTGTCTTATTCAAGAAAAGCACAAAAATTTGCTTTCTTTTTTTTTAAAAAAATTTCCCCTAAGATTGCCTTTCAGCAGAAAATTTCAAGAATTATAAGATTTGTAAATAACTTGAGAACTGAGCTGCAAAAACGTTGACTGTTACTGGTAACTGAGCTATAATATTGCAACATAAAAATTTCAGCAGTCTCTATAGCTTACTTTAGGCAGTTCAAAGTTATGAGGCGTCTATAAGTAGACAGCATAGTGGTGAGCTGTAGTTTGTGAATCTAGAAAGTTACAGAAGAGTAACTGAATACTTTTATATAATACCAACACAGACATCTGCAAAATACTCTAACTGACTGCAGTGTAAGTTGTCTCAACTCACAGATTCTGCACATTCTTGCACTTAAGCGTAGCCTCTGAACTCATTTATTTCTCTGGGGTGTGGATGCCCAATGCAATCTGCAGCTCTTTTCCAGTCCCAGCTCTACCAACCACTTCTTGTATGACCATGGACAGTTTGCTTAAAGCCAGGAAATGCAAAGTATCTTTCGTTTCATTGTGAGCATTCAATATCTCACAATAAGATAATTGAACTACAGCAATAGAAAATTTGAATGAAGCAACCTCAGACCCTTAGTAAGTACTTCTGAGAACTTTTGGAGGTTGATGAAGATTCAGCAAACTAACAAACATGAAGCCTATCTTCAAAAAAAGTAAGAGCAAGCATCAGTTAAACTGATGCTTGATGGGAATAAGTATCAGAAAACAGACTGTTATCATGACTTTAGGAAGACCCTTGACATTATCGCATAATATTCTCATAAACAACCTAAGCTGAACCTACTGTAAAATGAGAGTAGAACTGCCCAGACAGCCAGATGCAAAGAAAGATTATCAATCATTTATTGTCACTCTAAGGGACTGTGCAAAGTAAAGTTCAATGGTTTGATATTATTCAGTATTTTCATGAATATTTTGGATGAAAGAATAGACAGTGTACTTTGCTAGTACAGCAATCACACTAAAGAATACTAAGTAAATGGCATAGAAAAAATACAATGTAGTAGAATGTGAAAATCACAATGTTACTACAACTTAAAAAATCATTCTGTATTTTGGTAGGAATAATCATTTGAATAAATTCTGGATTGCATAAATGCTTGATGGGAAAAGACAATGCAGAAAATGACCTTGGGTTCTAATAACTAACACTGAGCATGAGTCAGCAAGTTGTGAACAAGACAGATATTATAGTGAAATATATAGAAAAAAAAGTATGATGTGTTAGACGCTAGAAGCTATTCTTTCTACCTAGTGCTGGGGAGGCCTTAACTTAGCTACCAACCCCAGTTTGGAGCACTCTACTTCATGAATGACTTCCTTTTGGAGAAAATACAGAAGGAAACAATAGCAATGATAAAACATCTTGAAAATAAAATATAGTGGAAAGGCTGAAGGAATCTGGACCATTCATTAAAAGAAGAGAAATTATGATTACAGTCTTCGAATATGTGAAAGGTGGTATCTAAGAAGGAAGAGGATAAACTCTAGAATATGTAAAACAGGATAACAATTGTAAGTCAAGCAAGGGAGATGCACATTAGACATCCGGAACATCTTTCTAATGGTAACGATATGGAAATGCTGTAATAGGTTTCTGTGAAATTCCCATCACTGACATTTCTTAAAACAGATTAGACATATGTCTGTCAACAAAGGTAGGTTTGTGATCCTACTTTTTGGAGTGGTCATGGTTTGGATGATGCCTTTGGATCTCCCTGTCTTATTTTCTCTGACTTCCGTAAATTCTCACTGATACCTATTGCATGTAGTGAAATTCCACAGTGTAGCTGATCAACACAGGGATGAATCTTTCTGGGGAATGTTTCTTCCTAAAGTAAAGCTAAAACAAATTGAAACTCTGAGGAAGTTAACACATAAGGGCTTTAAAAATCTTGGCAACCATCCCAAGCTTGCCTGTATCACTGAAGTTTTTGAGCCTCTGCAAAATAATGTGGAAAGTGGTAGAAAAGTTTAGTACATTTCCTCCTGGCAGCAAAGCAGTCTTTAAATATGTCATATTTAGAGTTCTCTGTTCTCTGCTGATCAGCTACAGCTTCCAAATGATCATATCCATGAAAATGACTCAAGACCTAGACTAGATTTTGTGCCTCAATTCAGGCAGGTTCTGCAGCCAGGAGCTGGAGAACTCAGGCTGCAGCCTTTGCTGGTGCCACTGGGGCTCAGCCACAGAGCCCCAGTGAGTGAGCAGAGATCTCTCTAGGACTCGTATTGGTTGTATTGGTACGACATGGCACCTCGGTTTTCTTTAGTTGGCAGTGGGTGGGATTCTCCATAAAATATATTCCATGGTTATATGCAGAAATCATTGAATCTAAGAATTTTGAAGCTTCATTAGTAAAGGTATAGCTATTAAATGTTCATCTACATCACCATTCAGTGACCCTATGTTCTTTCTTAATCCCTTGTTAGCTGATAATGCTCAGGTCAAAAACAATGAGAAAATTCTGTTAAGATAACAAATGTGCTAGATAGATAGATGTAAGAGTCTGCAGGGTTCTAAAGCTTGGTCAAAGTCATAATCTACTTTGCTATGCAGGAGTTTTTAATGAAACTGTCCTCTCTTTACATTGGAATCCAAAACATCACAAATAATGCTGTTTTCTTAGTGGTTTAAGAAAGATTCATGTAAGACAAACTTACAGAATTTTTAAAATATTAGAAATTATGAAATCAGAATTCAGAATATTTTGAATTTAGAAATTCAGTATTTTAGAAAGTTTTTGTGTGATTAGCTTCCAGCATCATAAAAGATGTCTCATTTTCAGATTACCTTAGCTCTGCACTTTCCACAGATCCTGTGAAACCTCTTGTGATAGCATAGTCAGTCAGAAGCATACATTTCAATAGGAGGGAAAGCTGTAGTGACTTCGCAGTTGTATAGCTTTTAATCTTGAGAATAAAACCTTACTTTGTGTGTAGGACTAACTCAGCACAATAGATATTACAACATACATCAAGCACTTCTGTGGATTTACTCATGACAGATATAGTAGACCAAAGCAGATGTGACATGCCCAGATGCTGCACAGCTTTTCAAAAGATGACACTAAGACTTATGAGGTTGCAGTATGTGGAACAAGTTGGACAGCTTGCTTTGAGAGAAATGCAAACCATGTACAAGCAACAATAGCAAATGTCTGAAGACAAGAATGCAATTTATTCTTGACGTTACCCCATTGGCTTCAAAGTTCAGTCTGGTGTGTTCTGATGCAGAAGAAAGCAGGGTAATAAACTGTTCTAGGAAACTTTACTGAAGCAGGGACCCCTCTGCTGATTGTTTACCCTTTCCTTGCAAAGGGTCCGTTTGGGGCTGGCAGTAATTTTTTTGTATTAATAAAACAATCAATTTCTCTCTTTGGATTCTCAGTTGAATATTTTAACATTTCACATATGACAGACTGTTCAAAGGCTTGTGCTTGATTACTGAAACACAAGGAGTCCGGGAAATAAGAGGATTATTATCAGAAATGTTACACTATGCTTTACTTTTTTTTCTTGAATGTTACACATACTTTTATGTGTAATGACACATTTAGTAAGTTTATTTCAAAGTTTTTTGCCATTGTCTTCAGATGAATATGTGAAAAGTGTTAGTTTAATTGTATAATAATTATAATAAATTATTTAAAGCATTATGAAAAATAATTGAAAAGAAGATAAAAAGTAGATAAACCATAAAAATAAAAGCATAGAAAAATATAAACTCTGTTAACCTACCATTAAACTCTAGTTAATGTAGGTTGCATGTCTACTAGCTGGAGAAAACAATGAGACAAACAGAATAAGGGCACTCTCTTAAGTTACCATTCCTCTTCCAGTGTCATTAAGACATCAGGTACTCATCTCATGGAAAAACTGAGATTTCTGCATTTTATTTATATTGTCAGTTCTTTGCAGGAGATTGTCTTTTTCTGTTTGTATATTTGTTAACACAGTGAGGCAGCCATCCAGTTTCAGGTCTCCTGATAATATCTGGACTCAAAAAACTCAGAAAATGTAAATGTAAAGAATATATAAGTAGCTGAATGCCTATAGGGATTTTTTTTGCCCCATAAAAAGGATGTATTTCCCTTTCCAGTTCTCACTATTATCTTCCAGCACAGTTTACACCTATTGTTTACTTAAACTTTGCAATAGACTACTGTTTGATAGCATCAGTATTTCAGTATTATTTTCCATCATTAGGTCTTTTCTTCTAGCTGATCCTTCTGAAACGAACTGAAGCCAGGACATTCCTATACTATGTATGCATGTAATGTACAGATTTTTCACTATTTTCTCAAAGTACAATTATTTATTCTGGTGGGTTCAGAAGCTTTAGGGTGACAGTACTTGTGTACCTTGCAGATCTTTTTACTTGGTCAAGAAAGCTTTTCTGAATATTGTAAAAACTATTTGTCATGTCTTTAAGTTTTATTGTCAGTATGTCATGTCTTTAGCGTTGTTAAATGCATTGATTGCCTTTGGATGGAGTATAGACAAATATTTTTACTTTAAGAGCCAAGTTTGAAAACAGTGGAAAACGTGATGAAAATATTTCTAAATTTGTAACAAAAAATAAAGATTATATTTTTCTTGAATTGTCATATAACTTTAAACCCTTATTCAGCATCAGCTAAGATGTGTACTAAATGTCAACTATAATTCCCAAAGGAAAAATCATTTCCAAAAGTTGTCAGGAGCATTTATACTTATAAAGTGAAATATGCAAAGACCAAAGTTTTCTACAGAATGAGAATTAAATCTATACATTTCAAACTTTTTGTGTGATTGCATTCACATTCTGTTTCATATTACAAAAAGGATTAAGAATATTTGTTTTGGAAAATTGCCTCTGAGGATTTTATTTCTGTGAAAGCAAAGGTACAGTTGGAGTTGAATCAGCACCTTATACTGGTTGAAGAGTAAAAGTAATACTATATGAGTCATTTGAGATGAATTGCTGTGTTTTTAGATATGAACCCTCAGTTGTTATTGTTAAGAAACTATACTTACATCCATCACACTTTGAAAGTAATTGCTTACTTTATGTAGCTATTAATGCTAATTACATTGCTGGAGCTAACATGACAGGCTATTTGTTATCCTTGAAGGTATGAAGTAGAAAGTTCAATACATCAGGTGGAAGCATTTTCTGAAGTGCTTGACAAAGGCAGCAATTCCTGATTTGTCTTCATGCTTCTGCAGCTAACTTAGTATTCTGTTCTTAGTATTTTGGCCTGGCCTTTGGTAGATGAAGCCTGTTAAGTGTCAGATAGTAAACAGCAAATAGGGCATTTTAATAGAAATCATGTATTATGCAACTTTTTATTATGCTTGATTGTGAATAGGCTTTGTTTTGTTTTCACTTTTAAAGACACAGTAGGTTTGTAAGCTCTCAAGTGCTGCACATGAAGACCCAGAATCTATGGTCTTGTTCCTTAAACTGAAAGCAAAATTTCATAATTTCATAAAATTATTAGGTAGGTTGCAGGAATTTCCCATTTTTAGCTAGGTTTTTATATAGACACATGCTTACAATTTGAATATTTATGATGACTGTCTATTTTCCACAAACTTAGTAAGTTCTGTGGAATGAAATACTTATTTCTTTTACTCCTTCCTCATCAAGGCTAACTTGTTAAATGTATATGTTTACCTATATGCATTACAGCCAGTTACGGTATGCCTTAGCAGAACTGATGTGGAGATTGATTTTTTAGGACATGTGGAAGTTTTATTGCTCTGAACTTCAGAGACTGAGTGCTGTATGTGTAGCTTTGTTTACAATGAACAGATGGCACTTCTGGATGCAAAGTTCTCATGCAAATGTGCCAGACATAGGAGGGAGGTTTAAGAACATCATATTAGCAATGCCAGTATGAATAACTGGACAGGACTTGGAACCTGGGACAGGTGACCCTGGAGGAGTAAAGAGACAGTGTCCAAGAAAGTAGGGATGGGCTCAGGAGAGCTAAAGTCCACCTGGAGGTGAAACTGGAAAGCAATACAAAGGGCAACAAGAAGAACTTCTAGAAGTACATCATCAGCAAAAGGAAGAACAGGGGAAGTGCGGACCTGCTGCTAAATGGGGCAGGGGCCCTGATGGCAAAGCACATAGAAAAGGCTGAGGTACTCAATGTCTTCTTTACCTCACTCTTTCCTGGTGTAGGCTGGAGAAGTGGGCAGACAAGAACCTCATGAAATTCACTAAAAGGAAGTGCCAAGTCTTGCACCTAGGGATGAGTAACCCCTTGCACAAGCACAGGCTGGGGGCTGAGCTGCTGGAGAACAGCTTTACACAGATGGACCAGGAAAGTTCTGAAGGATAAAAGGTTGGGCAGGATTATGGGCCAGATTATTCTCAGTGATGCCCAGTGACAGGATGAGAGGCAACAGGCACAAAGTGAAACACAGGAAATTCTACTTGAAGATAAAAAAGCACATCTTCACTGCAAAGGTTAATGAATACTGGAACAGGTTGCCCAGATAGGCAGTGGAGACTCCATTCTTGAAGATATTCAAAACTTGACTGGATACAGTCTTGGGCAGCCTGCTCTAAGTGACCCTACTCGAGCGGAGGAGGTGGACTAGATGATGTTCAGATGTTCCTTCCAAGCCCAAATATTCTGTGATTCTGTAACAAACATCAGTGACTAAACAATGTAATCTTAGGAAATAATCTGTGTATGAATAAACTAGGGTCACCCATAAAAGTGAGCGTGATCTCAGTTCATTGATTTTTCCTGTTCTTTAAATATCAGAGAGAATCAAATTCTTCTTAAGGAGATTAAAGACCGTTTGAGACATAAACATGGCTCTGAAGCATGGATGCATCTTCCTGGCAACCAATGCTATTATCAAGGTTACAAAGCCCTCTGATGATACAGCTATATTACGCTGGGCTGCAAATCATCTGAGACATGACACAAAAGAGTATGGGATTGAAGAACAAGTTTCTACAATTATATTATTTGATTTACAGAAATATATGTGTTTTTCATATTCATTCAATAGATATGTGTATATTTATATATATTCATAGAAAATATTCATCTACAAATGCTTCCCATTAAAACCTTGGATGCAAAATGCAGTTTTGATCTCTTTTAAGTTTGGTAAACAACAAATCCAGTGTAGTTCAGTTCGGAAAAACATTTGATCTGGAACAGCGTAGATAACCTAGCAGAGACTGCTTGCTGCAGCATATGTCATATTATTATTGCAGTAACAATCAGGTATAGTCATACTATTAATGTTTGAAACAGTGTTTTCTGTCTTGCAGTTGTACAAAGGCTCTTTTGCCTGAAAAGTAATTGCTTATGGCATTGTTTATTGGTTTTGGTAAACATAGATAAAGCATTTTAAATTCCCTGATGATCTTATAGCAGCTTATTCCATTGCATAGTAAGCATAATTCTGTGCTCCTTAACATCCTTCTGTATTGTCTAACTGACTTATTTATGAGAGGGTAAAGTGCATGCTGGGAAACTGTCAACGTCATGAAAGATCCTGTACTTCTATCATCCTTTACAGCATTATAACTCTAAATATTACCCTTGATATACCACATCTATGCAGATAAAAAAAAGAAAAGAAGAAAAAGAAAGAAAATTAAATGCAAAACAAGGCTCACCCTAACTATGCAGACACTTCAAGTGCCCCTGAAATGTGGCTCAAGCTAAGAAGCACTGAGGCAATATTTCACATTAAGTAACTGAAGTCAAACCAAACCGCTGAGCCAGGTGGCCTTTGAAATGTTCAGACCAAAATCAAAGCCATTCCATTGGCTACCACACATGGTGAAGATGAACTATGAAAATGCTTTTTAAGAGGTTCACATGCTGTGTGTCCAATTAAAAAATAAAAATTCCAGAAAGCAAGGATTTGTGGTGCAAAGCTAAGAGATTTGCAATGGTCTGATGTACCACAAAGTGGGGTTAGTGTGCAATGTCTGTTAGTGTTGAACACGGTAAATTGTTCCATCAAGAATACCATGAAAACCATTGAAGAAGGGATTACACACCCATCTGCTACTGCTTTTTTTAGATATTAATTTGTCATGCATCATTTCCTATTATTTCATGTCATGACATATTCCATTAAATTATTTTAGGATACAGGCTGTGATTGCAGCTGGCACTATATGTCACATTATATCACATCAGGTGGCAACATAAGGTAACTGCTTTGTTTAAGCTTTTAATTTTTTCAGTAAATTGAACAGTTAGGATGATCCAGATAAATGAAGTGAAGAGGGGAAAGAAATGAACAAACTGTCTTTTGTCTAACGAAAGGATAATAAACTCAGCAGCCATTGAGGGGTGGATGCTGCCCAGTGCCTCATTGTCACATCCCAACCCCCTCTACATGCCCTTGTGGGACACTTCCTTTTCCCCTACTATAATTCCACTCATCCCAGGCTATTCTCAAGTCCTCTCTTCCTCTGGAGAAGTTAAGGTCCCATTTTGGAGAGGAAAAGACAGGTTGTGTTTTGGACTTTGGAGAAAGAAAACCTAACACAGTTCCCCTCCTCACCCCTACTGCTGGGCATACAGCTCGATGATTCTTGGTGCTTGAGGTTTCTTGGTGCCCATGTCTGGCAGCTTGTTCCTGCTGAGAAGCCTGTGGTGTAAAGAGATAGGCAGTCATCTCTCACCTGAATTCCTCAATGGTACGGGCTTAATCAGACTGCTCTCCTTAACAGCCTCCATAAAAGTTTATTAAATTTAATTGTACTTCCAATTAGATTAGCTTCATCTGGTGGAGCCAAGAATCTTATCTTCCCCCTCCTTATGTTGGGTCATTGTCCGCTGGCTACAGCATTTATCCTGGAGACAGGCTGTCTCCCACTTGCAGAGTGACTCCCTATCTCCAGAGGGGAGAAAGCTTTGACAGACATCCTCCCTGTGCAAGTATTGGCAACCCCTTCTCCTGCACTGGAACCAGCAATGCAAGGGGAGCGCATCAGTATGTGTCAAGTAAGAAAAGTCTGGGTTCCAGTATCTTGGTTAGGAACTGCAAAGAGCTTATGGTCCCTGATACCAGGCTATCATCTCTAATTTTGTCTGGAGATACACTAATAATGACTGATACAGGGACAATCTGGGAAGTAGATTTGGGACCCCACTTCTGCCTCTTCATGGATGGGACTCACTTTTGTCTGAACACTTTGTTCTCTCTGACTTTTGCATTCTTAACTGTACAACTGCCTAGTTTCAATAGCCATGTGAGCAAACACTTTTTCCCTTTTCGTTTTCCTTCCTGAGAAGGAGAGATTGAGAGACTGGCCATCAAGACACTTTTCAGGAGTAATTGTTTAGGCCTTACCACTCTGAATATTGCTTAAAAAAATTATCTTTCCCTATCTGGCCAAATGCCTTAGGTTCTATCTTGTCATGCAGGAGAACTCTACCTTCTTTATACCAAAGAGCCACAAAGATATCAAGCAGCATTAATCATAAGGAGCTATAGGAACCTTGCATTTCTTATTGCATTTTTGCACCATCAGTGGAGAGAGGCAGATTCTCATTCAGATGGTCAGTTCCCTTCTGTAAATCTTCCGAAGCATGTCTATTTCTCCCCTGAATTTATAGGGAGTTAATAACTCCATTTTTTTTTTTTTTTTTTTTTTTTTTAAGGAAAAATAATCTCTTCCCTGCTCTAGGTGCCTAATTTAGCCACAGTGGATCTATATGAGGAGGCTGTAGTGAAACAGAGGCTCGAGGTTTCCTTGTTCCAGGTCGCAAGTCAGCTGGATAGGAAATAGACCTTTGCTTGTTTTCCCAGTTTCTCCTGCAGTGTTCAGTAAGGTGTGTTGGTCAAGACAGGAACTTCTTGTCTATATACCAGGCAACTGCATGTTTGTCAGTTGCTCACAAAGAAATGATGTTCAGACCAAATGAGTAACAACTAAGCTGCCCGTGTTAGCTGAGAAAACTAGAGAACCTCTGCATTTCTGCCATTGAAAAAGAGATCTGATCTTTTTTTCAGACTGCAGCAAGCCTTTGGGAAGGCTCCAGCTCTTTATCTTTACTCAGGACCAGAAAGCAATCTGAGGAATGATGCACTAAAGCTTGTATCTCTGCTTCTTGGCTGTTCATGATAAACTCAGTGGTACAGCCTTCTGCCTCTTTCCCCTTCTGTAGCTCTGGTATTCAAAACTAGCTAAAGTGAGAACTGTCAGACCGTTTTCCTGGCAGATAAGTTTCAAAGCATGTGAAAGAGATGACATGGAGACAGCCTCTAAGCAAGTGGTTTGCTTGATTAATTCTGATAAAACAAGCTCTAGGTTTCAGCAGCTGCTAAATGGTTCTGGTAAGATTCTTCAGCTCATGCACCTCTCTGTGTGTGTGTCCATATAGGTCTCTGGAGATCTCTGTATGTGAGATATTTTTCTTGCAGATAATGACATGGATCTGTCAATGCCTCCCTAGATATAAGCAAGAGACCTTTTGGTTCCAAGCTGTTAGCAGTCACAACTCTCAGCTGTGGCATTTCCATTTCTGTGTATAAAGGGCCTGTGACTACATGTAGGCTGGAAATTAGAGAAGGTTCTAATCTTAGAATCAATGAGGTCCTGCCACAGCCCTTCAGGAAGAATGATGGGAGCAAGCTAATTACTTTTTAGCTGGACCAGAACAGGAAAAGGATTGGACGCTGTGAGTGCCTGTAATAGCTGAGGTACTGGCTACCTTGACCCACGTGTTTCTTTCCAGTGCTGTGTTCCCGAGCTCAGAGAAAGCAACAGATTCTACTCAGTTCCCATTTTTCAAACTATTAGTGCCTTATGAGCGTTAAGTGCAAAGTTAAATTAGGACTTTTCATGGTTGTGAATCTTCTTCCATCTTTAGCTCTCACCTAAATGTGCAGATGCTGCATATCTAAATTAATTTGCCTGGTTAGGCTCAGATGCTACTTTCATTTGTGTTGGCTAAGTCACTTTCAAGAACTAATGACTCACTAATGTCATCCTACTAGTCCTTCTGTGATCTCAGAAAGACAAATAAGTTCCCACACCATCCTCAGTGAAAAGATTACAGAGCAGCTAAGCATAATGTAGCATGAAGAACCACAGGAGATGTCCGTAGATCTAAAAAGATATATGAATAAGCAGAGTACCAGTGAAGGCCCATTAAATTGATTGTGACTTTGTAGTGTGATTAAAGTCACTTGGACAGGGCTAATCCGTCTGTGCTGATGCAGGATAACTATTTCTGTGAGTTAATGGTGTGTTAAAGAACATCCAGCATTTAAGTCTTCTAAGAACATAAGAACATTTTGTTCCAACAGAAGGGCTTTCTAGTTCATATGCTGACTTTGACAGCAACCAGTAGTGGTTACTTAGGACAAGGATGAAAAGGGACTCTGGACTTGCTCCAGGGTAAGCTGCTATTTGTATCATAGGAAATGTGGACATTTCCAATGAGGAAATATCTCTGGTGAACCAAAGAAAAAAAGAGAAGCTATGAGTTCCAGCAGTGAAACTGAGGCTCTATTCAAGTTAATGGAAAATGTGGATTTCAGTGAGCTGGGATTTCAAAACAAATTTTCACCCTTTGATTTTTTTCACAGCAGACATGTATATTTCTATTAAATCTCTCAGAATCAAAAACTACTTATTTTTATCCCTCTAGGCTCTGCTCTCTGGTTAAGAAAATCACATGATGCCAGGCTCAGGTTGTCTGTGTATACAAGCAGCCTGCTTTATCACAATGCTTTGACAGCAAGTGCCATTCAATTAGCTGATGAACTGATGCTGTATCTCTGATAAAAATGTCAGAATATAATTTTGTGTGGATGTATGTAAACATGAAGACAGTTATGATTCAACGGTGCCTGCTTGTATACAGATGCTTAGGGAGTAGGGGCTGGGCATTATGTGAAGCCCAGCACCCAGGAATAACTGGGACTACAGAAGCCAGAGTCTTCAGCAAGCATAGACCACTTTAAAGAACCAGAGAGGCTGATGAGGCTGTGATAAAATGTCACCATTTGCTGCAGTGACTGCTACATAAATAAGAAGGAGCAGTCATGCTGGAACCTACTAGTCTGCACTTCTCTTGTTTCAAGCCTTTTTTTTCACTAGGGATGGCTGGTCCCAAATCTCCTTGCAGGTGTTTGAAGGTGCAGCTCGGACAAAACCGAAAATCAGGCATTCCTATGCTTTGTTTTACTGTTCATTTTTCCATGGCAGCCTTGCTGAACTGGATTGCTGAGTGTCAATTTGCCTGGGAAAGGTTTGTGTTATTTTCATGATCCAGATTGTGAAGAGTTTCCAATAAACTTACTAGCAAAGGTTGAGGTGCTTTATTTAATAAAAGCGACATTATATTTAACGGCATCTTGAACTGTTCACTAGCTTTCCATATCATCATTCCGCTTGGATCAACATTTTAATGAAGCTGGTGGCTTTGATTTCACCTGAAATAGGTGCTCGTTTATACCATCAAACTTTAGCCCTAGATCAGTGCTGTGCTTTTGGCCTGATTCTGCAGTGACTGATTCATGTATTTAAGATTACTTACGCATCAGTCTCTGCATAAGATGCAGGGCAGTGATAGGCTGCATACACAGTGCATGGAACAGTTTGTTTAATGTATTTTCACATGGTAAGTAAACTATCCAGTTCTACCCAGCTGTAGCTTTTGCAGATAGTAAAAGCATAAATTACTGGTAAAGATGAAAAATGAATGAGCACATCTAACAGATGATATATCTAATTCAGCTGACAAATGAAAGGACTCTACAGCTCTGCAGCACAACACACACTGAATGAAAGAACGAAAAATATGTGTTCAGTAATTCATATTAGCATGCTCAATACCTGTAAGATCAATATTGCAGCAGGCTGAAATATGAACAAAGTCAGTTTCTTTTTTGTACCATTGAATACAAACTTTGCTATTTACTATCTGAATGTCAAAACAAAATTAGCTGCTTATGTAAAAAGGAATGATTGAAGCAGAGTTACTATTTTTTTGCTATTTCTGTAGTTAGATTAAGGATATTTAGTCATATCAAAGGAGAAGGCAGTTATTTTATCTGTCTGTAAAAAAAGTATTTGAAGTTATTCTTTTTCTTTGGGCATAACAGAACTGTCAGTGACTAATGAGGGTCAAACTTTCAGGCCATGTCTTTAATATGTTACGTATCAGAAAAATCTTAAAGCAACTACACAGTGAAAGAAAGAACTGGACGATGGCTTCATCACACATTGTTGCATAAGTGTTCTCAAATAAGGGAACAAGTAATGATCTTCCAGCACAAGGCAACTGCATAGCTCTCATAATCATTTTTAGATTTTACAAAGTGTTCATATACTGCTTGCAATGCCTATAACTAACATAAACAAGAAACAAGTTTTGGATACCTCACAAACTGGAATACATAGTGCAGTAATTTCCTGCTGGCAGTGAGAAATTAGACTTCTGGTTATTCATAAATAGCAAAACAAAACAAAAATCCATTTTTCAGAAATAAAAGATGAATGTCTTGAGTTGGTATAAAAGGCTTTTTTTTACTTTGTTTTATCTTCAATGACTTATGTAAAGAAAACTTAATTGCTAATACAAATAATAGGCAAAAGTGTAGTCTAAATACTCAGTTTTTAAAAGTGGAACTCTAAAACGCAACTACTTGATAGACTCTAAATCATTTGGGCACCAGTGAAACGTTCTGAATAAAGGGGATCACATTAGCCTCACTAATTCAGAATTCAAATCCTGCACTTTGGAGTCCAAGAGAGATGCTGAAGCCCTTGAATGCCCAGATTATCACCAAAAGTGATAGGCAAGTGAGCTGGAGTTTGAAAATTGCAGCCACAGAGGAAATGTTGAATGCAAAAAAAATCCCTGCATTTCTGAGGCTCAGCCCTCAGGTTAAATGCATAGCAATTGCCTGAAGTGAAAGGAGTTGATTTCTATATTTTGTTGCACAAAGTCTTTTATATCTATTGGGTAAAACTTCTGAACAGTCTTGGGCCAAATGTAGCCCCTATAGACCAAATATAGATGAATCACTGACTTCAGTGGGAACTTCAAGCTTGTTCCCTGGGAAAGACTTAAGTTACTATATAATATGCTTTCTGACATTTTAGAATGTCTTGTTTTCTGTAAAAGTAAGAGGATTCACACATCAGAGAGCATTCCCTGCCCCGGAGTGACCCAGTGACCACTACCTGCCAAGATCATTCACTTGTCACCAGGGAACAGTCCACCTTTATAGAGTAGGTAGATCTAAATTTCCAAAATAAAACCTTACACATTCAGATGTGACTAGAAATGAAGAGACATTTAATATTGATGTCTTTCATTAAATATTTATAGAGCATCATAACTTTGCCTGGTATTTTAAGTATAGTATTTAGAAATTTATTTCTCTTTCTCCTCTTTTGGAGTAATAACATAGATATACTTCCATGAGCTTTTGATTAGCTGTCTCAGCTCCACACAGCATCAATCATGTAGCAGGATGTGTTATTGGATATGTATCATCATGTACCATGACATGTTATCTGGATGTTGCAGAGATTTCCAAATGGACTAGGTTAAGGCTTTTTAAAGATACAGTTTCCCACATCTTGCTTTCCCAAACAAACACAATGATAATTTCAAGTAATAAACAGCAATATAGTACAAGAGTTTCAAACTTTTGCAAGCAGTCTCTTTTTCTAACACCATTCATTAGCCTATAAAGTGCATCATTGTCAAGGGAAGTTAGGGGTCTTTCCGGGGTCATCAGCATGGCTGCAGTAACCCCATCAGTGCTGGATGTACTCAACAGCAATCCTGCAGCTCAACTGACTGAGTTTACAGCCTATCTCAAACTTTCTTGGGCAAAGCAGTTGTCTGAGTGACGCCTAAACTACCTGTGATAAGTGGTAATTCGAGAACAGTATCCTTTCCTGTAGAAAAGGGTAGTCTTTTTGCCTGTGAAGTCTACATTACAAATGAAAATGCACCTGACTGGAGAGGTGCGATTTGCAGGCATCTGTTTGTGCAGTAGGTGCCTGGCCTCCCATTACAGCCCATGGACATCTCATCAATACAGTCTGTGGAATCTAGGGAGATACTCAGCTACCCAGATATAGATGTCTACTGCACGGTGAGCTGAATTACTCTTGCAGTTCTGGTTGTCTTGATTGGGTTTCCTTGATCTGTAGTGGGAACTTAGATATCCAGTTCATATCTAGACATTATACACTGCAAGTCAAATCTCATGCAACATGGTTAATGTCCCTTTCAGGACTTCATTCAGTTTTCCACTCATACGTGCCAGGTGCCATTTAAAATGTCCTAGGGGTTCCCACCCATCCAGAAAGGTGCAAGACTCCTGTAGGTCCTATGCCATATCTCCCAGCCCATATCGCCCGGTGGTTTATGGCACTAGATAACTGCATTTAGTTATCTGAATCCTGCTCTTAGATTCCAAGTTGATTATGTAACGCTAGCAAAATATCTCCTTAAGATAGATATTACTCTTCAGTTACTCAAGACAGAATAAATATGAACCTTATAGTAATATTTGGCAACTTTTCCATAATAAATACCTTACTATGAAAGCATTTCTGATTTTCACAGTTTTTCTTCAGGCTTATTTTTAATAATTAATTCACTTATTCTCTTTAAATCTGTTTCTATCTTTTTTGTTTGGTGTTTTCCTTTGCTTTATCTTCAGTGTAGCTATTTGTTTTGAAACAAGCATTACATTTTGCATTACATTGCGAAAGTAAAGTACTTCCAAAGTCAATTATAAGCAATCTTTATTTTTATTTTATTTTATTTTAATAATTATTTATATTTGAAATACGTTTAGCTTTTGCCATTGTTATTATAGCTGCTTACTTAGCATGATGTGTTTCATTCTGCTAATAACTGCTGTCCTACAAAATGAATTAATTTTACACAAAATGAGTGTATAATTACAGACTCCTTTCAAAAATAGTGAAAATCTCTTCACTTTTTTAAAAAAATGTAATGAATGTTGTTGATTACTTTCATTTTATGCATAAAATGAAACTGAACTATAAGCATTTAGTCTTTCAGAGCAGCAGAATGAACAGAAAGCTATTGCCATTACTCAGCAATATGGGGTAACATCCTGATTCATTTCAGTCCTGGTATATAACTTCTTGGAAGCTTTTGAAGGAAGTGCCATTCGTTTTTATTAGTTTTGGGGTAGGTACTATTTATTTCTCAGGCATTTTTCATATGGACATGAAGATGAGTTTCTGTTAAGGCTAAATTTTATCTAGTCTCTCATAATCTGAGAACTCAGATTACTGACTCAAAATCTGAGAGCTATCCCCTGGTTCTGATTTTCATACACCTGGTTGCCTCCTCTGTCTAGATGATCACTTAAGTGACTGCTACAGATTTTTCATTTTTGGTTACAAACCTTTATCTGTATTTATTGCACTAGGTTTTGTTAACATATAAAACAACCACTGCCTCCTCAATGATCACTTTTATGTGCTAGCTGTTGAATCGGTCATTGAAAGCTCAAACTTAGGCTGCAATTGTGCTATATATATATGTGTGTGTTTTTTTTTCCTGAGACTCTCTCCTTGTGGAAGATTCTGCTGCCTTACCTCCGAGTTTTAATACTGTTATTCTTTGGGCCTTTCACCTTGCTAGAAGTAGGCTGAAAATTGGCTAATCTACCAGGAAGGTCTTGAAGGGAGATCTTATCTGCCCAGTTTAGAAGTAGTGGGATGTTAGAAGACATTTGTGAGAACTCCACAGCTGACACACTTCTGGTCCATAGATGTGATGCTGTTACCTTCAGTTGCAACAGGACTAGTTCCCAATTATAGAAGTCACAATATCTCTCTGTGTTTGTAGACTTGCCTCTGCTTAAATTGGTGGAGAAGATGTCCTAGAGTCAATGGACAATTTTCTTGCAATATTGATGACAAATAAAGGCTGAATTTCAGGTCCTATGATACTTCCTCAAAGTTCATAGAAGAATTTCCTTGGAAAGAACTTCTGTACATTGGATTCAAGTTCATTTCCTTTAGAAAGAACTTCAAGCTGAATAGAAAATATCTCATCATTAAAAATATTGCTACTTCTTTAATGATCCAATTAATTTTACCTGCTAGGGTCAGCTTCATTGATTTCAATTAAAAAGAAAAAGAAAAGACCTGTCAAGTGACCTACTTAGTGTATTCAGTAAGATCAAGGTTGGAACAGCATAATGTTTTAATGAACACAATCTCTGTTTGCTAAAGTAAAGCTATTACTGGTTTCATATTGATCTGAAAAGAAAGGACAAACTAGGTTAGAGGATGTTTTATGTTTTGTCATTAAAAATCAATGAAACCAAGACTGACCTGCTTTCTCCCTGTCATGTTTACACTTGAAACTGATTAGATCATTAGGGAAACAGTAATGGTCCAATTACTTAGATTCAAATTATAGAAGTGGACAAACTTGCCTAACTTTAAATAATAAAATTCCTTTATCTAAGTAATGTGGTCCGGGGAGATGGTATTCTAAGAGTCAGACTGTAGCCGTGGAATAATATTACTAATTTATATCATCGCTTCACAAGTATCATGTAACATTAGGGTGAATGGAAGCATCAGAATAGGGAAAGAAAAAAGCTTTCCTATCAGACTTTAGTAATAAGTGAACTCTCCTCTCTTTGATGAGGGATAAGCCACTAAAACCTAATAATGTTGTGTGATGTACCTCACAAGGTGCAAACAGGTGTTATAAAGGCCACCTTGAAGGTCTATAATGCAAATAACACATATTTTTTAGTCAGATATTGCAATAGGGAATATCATGGTTATGGCTATGTCTATATAGTTAAAGAAATGTGGGTAAGGCAGTAACCTTGAGCACTGGATCCTGTTTAACTGTTACCTCTTGGCCTGGCTCTGTTTTGGACCATTCCAGCTGGCTCCTTCTAACACTAAATCTCTATAGCTGGCCTGCAAGTCGGTCACTCCCACATAGTATTAGCATCAGGGATTGCTCCTCAGCCTTGCATAGGTCATACTTTTTACTGAATTATCACAGCAGGGTCAGTAGAGTGCTTTTTCTCAGTAAAAATGAATTTTGTGAATAAGGGATTATTCATGTATACTTATGGACTGTTTAAGGAGATCAGCTCAGCTACTGCTGAGAACTTTCAGACCTTTCTGGCTCCTCTGGACTAAAGGCTTTTTGCCTCACTGAGCTAATTTCATTAATATATAACAGACAGATGCATGTTACTCTGATGGTGGTTTTCCAGCTTTTAAATGCATTGTTTTCTTTTTCTTCCTTGCCTTCCTATGCAAGAAAAATATAGGAAGAGAGTACTTTTCATAACTTACAGCACATGCAGGATAAGCACATTGCTCCTTCTACATAAATCACTTTGCATTGACTGTCTAGTGTCTGTGAAACTCACAGCTTGTCCAGTAGATCTGGTCAGACTTTTGACAGGAGGCGACCGGAGCTGAAGATAGTTTGTAGCATAATCATAGTGCCTTGAGATGTTGCAGGTTAGTTTACCCTGGAGGACTGCAAAGGCATGTCTTGCACCACACTTAAAGACATTGAAGGATTGAGGGACATGGCCTACTATTCTATTCCTTTCTGAAACACAGAAACAGGTACTATTTTTTTCTGATTCTTCCTTGCATCTAAAATCAACTTGTCTATAATGACTCAAATCTTCTTCTTTAGACAATCAATCATGCTTTGGATGATTGTTGTGTGGTTGTGTGGGAGAAATCAAATCTATTTTTCTTCATATATACTATTCATGTTTACCACCTTTTATGCTTATATGTGTTAAGTACCATCTTTTGCCAGACTGCCCCCTTTGGGCTTTATCTGTGGTTTTATCAGTTCACCAAACACTTTATACGTTTTGTTAAATAATTCTTTTTTATGCCCATTTCAGTGTAGCTGCACAATCCCCAAGCACAATTTTAATAAAAATAATATTGCTTCTAATAACTTCTTCAGAAGCCTCTTCAGTCAATGATTTGATTACAAATCCTTCATACTCTTTTTCTTACAGTGCTACAGCCAGAATTAGACCTACGACTTGGTAAATCTGTGAAGTTGAAGTTTTTGGGTCACACTTTTTTGGATCAGCTTGATAAACAAAGCTTTACAGGAGCAAAGCAAAGTGGTCATTTTATCAATGAATGCATATGAGAGGACTTTCTTGTTTCATAATGAGGTTTTACCAAAATTCTAGTGAGAAACCTATTGAAGGACCTTTATTGTTATTATTCTAAGCTCTGAAAACTTGTTACGTGCATGATTGCAATGTCAGATGCAACATAGGCTGGGCAAGTGTCTTGCCCTGCATTTCTTGAAAACTGGGATCTAGTTGGGTTACCCTCCTAGCAACCCTAGGGATATCAGTGCATTTTAAAGACAGATGGTTAGCATCTTTTGTCAGGTATCTTGAGCTTCTGCTTAAACAAAATAAAACCAACCCAAACCACACACAAAATAAAACCTAGCACTCAAAACACATAGGCAGTGGTTTCTGAGATTAGACAGGTATGGGTAACTGAGGGTTGTTTTCTAAATGAAGTACTAGCAATGAAGCTCTCTCACTCCATGCATGGGAGCACTGAGCAACCCCTGGAAGATTTGGGGGAAAAAAAACACAAAAAGAGGAAGAAATAATTGATTGTAAATAGTATAATAGAGAATATTTCTGACCTACTTATTAGTACTATAAAACATATAAATTGTACAATAAACTCCTTCTGTAATTAGTGTTCTAGCACTGGCAAACACATCCAGGAATGCTACTTCATTTTTTGTGAAGTGTGACAGATGCTTTGTTTATCCTTGGAAAGGAAGACTGAAGGTGTTTTGAATTGTTCTCCTTGCTGTTCTCCACAGTGCTCTGTTTGTCATTTGCCACCAGCCTGACAAATAACAGCCTCATTCAAGACAGGAGCCTTCTTCTCAAAACCAGTTTAACTTTATATTTAAAATTCACGTGTTAAGATCCTTTGGGTACTTCAAGTTTTAAAAGTAACCCTGTGAAAGTATTTTAAAAAATAAGGGGCACAATATTAATAACACAATAAAATGGCTTTATTTCTGCTTCAGAAAATGAATACTACAATATGGTTCACTCTCTGAATATATGCTATTATTTTGCCTCAATTTAGATAGCAGATCCTGTTGGGACTTCACAGTGGGTTTTAAGTATGTACACAAATTGTATATGGTATCGAATTAAATACAGGGTGATCATCATATTCTGATACAAGACTTTGAAAAGCCCCTCCTCAAGGTCTAACAGCTGCTTGAAGGACCTGTGAAGCTATACAGACACACCGTAGAGCCCAGAGGAAGACATCAGGTTGTTCTTCTCACATACAGCAGTAATACAAATCAAGTGTAAAGTTAGAAAAAAGAAAAAAAAAAAAAAAAAAAAAAAAGGAAATAAAATCTTGCCCTTATGAGAAAAGGTCTTAAAATGATATTTTTATACTACATATCAGTTCTCATATGGTACTCTGTCATCCTACTACTGTTATGGTCCTTACTGTAGGAAGTGTGGTGACTGAAGCAGTCCACCACATCCATTAAAATCTGTAGATATTGCCTGCACTGCTTTTGACATTCAGGTTGTCCATAATAGCATAACGATAGCTCTGTGGGAATACTAGCAAAGTAGAAACATTTGATACTTGGGGGTGGGCTGTAACGGGGAAGAATTTCCCTCCCTTCTTTCTCTCACCAATATGGAGGATGATATGAAAAGTCCCAGGAAATGCTGTATTCGGTTAAGGGTTCAATATGCAGTTATATAAACATTAGAGTATCTAATATTGATTTCTGAAGCCACTTATTCACCCCTTCCTCAACACACCCACTCAGAAAAAAGAAAGAAAAAATAATGCACAATCTTTTAACTCTAAAATATGCTGTACTCATTCATAGCACTCTGTCCTTCCTATCAAACAGTATAATGAATTTACAGGCTCACATTCACAGCTGGAAAGTCAGATTGTACACGCAGGTAGAGAACGGAAGATAAGGTGATTTGTCTGGAAGGCAGAGATGGGCAGAAGTGTCAGTAAGAAATCTGATCGAGGGCAGAGCAGCGAGTGAGGTTGTGTAACACTGGGTGTGTGCAGGGGCTTGTCCTGGCTGCTCCAGCAAGAGCTGTTGGTACTCTGACTGGAGCCAGATCTTCAGCCCGGAGCTCAGCCAGCCTGTGAAAATGCAGTTTAGGCAGGATTATAAGTCACTAGAGAGATAAATCATTCTTCCTTTGAATTATTTAGTTTGAAAAAATGTAGAGCATGCAGCACTTAAAACGAACATCTTGGAGGTAGAAGTTGGGAGTAAAATAGACGGGCACAGAACTGTATAAAAATAAAGCACAGATTTTGTTTTGGTTTTGATTCTCATGTGCAAGCCAAGGAGAACTGCTGTGTGCACAGACAGGATGTCCTTAAGAACTAGAAAACTAATTTCAGACCCATGCAGGTTGTTGGACTTAGCCCAGTAGCCTGCATTTGGCATATTCACCGAGAGGAAAGGTGGTATCCAGTTCCTGTGTTTTGGGGGGTTCCTTTTACCTCCATCTTATCTTGTCAGGAAATAAGGTGGTCTGGCTGCATATGAGGCTTAGAACTGATTTCTAAATGACAGGCTAATTCTCTTCTGTCAAACAGTAATATCAACTAATTGCTAAATTATTAAAAGAATGTTGATACAAGCATTCGATCAATATTTGACTTTTATATTGACTTAACATAGAACAAAGGGAGTTGCAATTAATAAAAGCATACATAAGTTGTTATTTCAGGTTACATTACGCTCAGAAAAGCTTCTACACTGCCTGTTAATTCTCTTGCAGTTGTGTGATACTTGTGACTAGCTGGTATTAGTGGCCAGGTAACAGTCCTTAGTTAAGTCTCAATGGTAGATGTGGTCTCTCTTCCACTATCATAAAAGTTTCTAATATTTTTGCTGTTATTATATACCCTTTAGGGGTCTGATTTTTTTGTTATATGTCAACATTTGCATTCATTATATTAAAACCTTACTTTGCCTTTGCATAAAAAACAGTGGAGATATATAGCATTTTTATCATTGATGCTAGCTGAAAATCTGTAAAGGACCTGAAGCCAGTTTAGCTTTCAGTGTCTCATTAAAGTACCATGGTTTCTTTGTCATTCTCGCTCAAAGGAAAAAGTACTCTATCAAATGGCTGTATGGTAGATTTCAACAACCAAAAATATATGAGTTCTATACATTTTAATTTCATCATTTGATCTCTAGAGCATTGAAGGAGATTTCGACAAAAGTCTGATTCTCATTTAGTCAACTACACTTGAATCAGTCTTTTTCTGGGGAAAATTTTATAGTGTAAGGTGAGATGCTGTTGTTTCAGATTCTGCTGATTCTAGATATCCTTTTAATGGATCCTCAATATTCTTCTGCGTTTTCCCATACAGCCGTGCAACTACCTTCACAGGAAAATACTCAACGGTTCAGCTGCAAATGTGATCTCACACCACAAATAAATAACTACAGTGATCATTTTTGCAACTGTTGGAACTTTGACACTAACTGCAAATACTTTTGAGTTTCTACTTACTTTGCACTCTGAATAGGAAAATGTTCATCTTCATTTGAGATGAGAATTGTTTAGCAATTCTAGTCACTAAAAATCACAAGGGGAAGTAGGTATGTACCAACATCAGTGCCAACATCAGTTCTGCTATTTGTTGCAACGTGAGTGCCATGTCAGTATTGCTCAGAATTAGACACAGTCCTCCAGATGTGGCCTCCCCAGGGCTGAGAAGAGGGGCAGGATCACTTCCCCTGACCTGCTGGCAACACTCTTCCTAATGCACCCAAGGAAACCATTGGCCTTCTTGGCCACAAGGGCACATTGCTGGCTCATGGTCAATCTGTCATCCACCAGCACTCCCAGGTCCTTCTCTGCAGAGCTGCTCTCCAGAAGGTCAGCCCCCAGCTTGTACTGGTGCATGGGGTTGTTTCTCCCTACGCGCCCTGCACTCACCCTTGTTGAGCCTCATGAGGTTCCTCTCCGCCCAGCTCTCCAGCCTGTCCATGTCTCTCTGAATGGCAGCACAGCCCTCAGGTGTGTCAGCCACTCCTCCCAGCTTGGGATCCTCAGCAAACTTGCTGAGGAGGCACTCTGTCCCCTCATCCAGGTCATTGATGAAAAAGTTGAACAGGATGAGACCCAGTACTGAGCCCTGGGGGACGCCACTAGTCACAGGCCTCCAACTGGACTCCACGCCACTGATGACGACCCTCTGAGCTCTGCCTTTCAGCCAGTTCTCAATCCACCTCACTGTCCACTCATCTAACCCACACTTCCTGAGCTCATGTAGGAGGATGTTATGGGAGACAGTGTCAAAAGCCTTGCTGAAGTCAAGGTACATAACGTCCACTGCTCTCCCCTCATCTATCCAGACAGTCACTCCATCACAGAAGGCTGTCAGATGGGTTAAGTAGGATTTCCCCTTAGTGAATTCATGCTGACTATGCCTGATCACCTTCTTTTCCTCCACATGCTTAGAAATGACATTCTGGATGAGCTGTCCCTTCACCTTTCCAGGGATGGAAGTGAGGCTGACTGGCCTGTAATTTACTGGGTCCTCCTTCTTGGCCTTTTTGAAGAGTGACACTGGAGTATCACTGGAGTGACAGTGGCTTTCTTCCAGTCCTCAGGCACCTCTCCTGTTCTCCAAGACCTTTCAGTGATGGAGAGTGGCCTAGCATTAACATCTGAAGGAGGAGTGCTCTATGATTGTGGTAGAAGTGGCACTCAGCTATAGTACTTATCAAGAAAGGGAACTATGGGAAGCATACCTTTCCCTTAGTACAAGTATGGTAATCATATCTCAATCTAGGCCAATCCTGAACTCTATTTTAGTGACATGTCTAATAAAAATTGCTACAGCACTTTAATTAAGTAGTAATTGTTTAATCTGAAAGTCCTTTAAATAGATGAGGTATATTAATGACTGAATGAGTGGGTTTTCTTTCCAGCTCAGAAGATCCCCTTTGGAATTGTTACAAGGATCCAGGTATCACCAGCACAAAGGTGGACGCCAGATACTCAGCCAAAGGGGTTTTACCAGAGCCAGTAGAGCTGCACTGTTTTATAGCAGGTGCAGATTCTGAATCTGTAGAGTAGACTGCTCTTGACAACCATGCCTGTTACTTCCCTCTTTACTCCCTGCCCTCTGCCCACTTCAGCTAAGGTGAATTATCTCCATATATTTATGCTTTCAACACTCCCTCACCCTGAATTTCTTCCTTGTGTAGACAAAATCTGAGGAAGTTACTAGTACTTGTGATAGTATTAACACAGATTCTTGATGTTGTAGCAAAGCACTTATTTTTACACCATTTGGTGAGATGTCTGACCACTCCAAGAATACCTTTTAAATAGAAGAAATACAATATTGCGCCTCCTTCAATGTGCAGCTGCAGGTAAAGGAAATAATCCAGTTTGTAAATGGCTGTGCCTGAGCACTTTTTCAGTAATGCAAAACTGTGATAGTGTTGGAATATGGATATATTCACATGATGAATATGGCTGTATAGCTTTTTCTTTACTTGGCACACAGTGAGAACTGGAATTTGATGGTAACATGTTGATACACTTTGCCTGAAACACTTCTGTTAGTGATCAAGCATCCTGCTGAGAAAGGGCTGCATGAATTATAGTTATCTAGGAACCTTGCTATACACAGGATTAAGGACTGTGGTATCAGGCCTTTGGGAGTAAAATCTGGAGAAGAGATTGGAATGTATTTCATGAGGAAGGCAAGCTACCAGAAATAATTTTTTCATCCTGCATAGTACATGAGTTTTATTGTAGAACTGTCCCACAGCTTCTTTAGTATTTTTCTTGTGTATTGCTTTATATTGCATTTTAATAGATTGCATTATTTCTCATTCCTATAGGAAATGACATGCTGAATTTCATTTGATAAGGTACACTAAAAGTTATATCTGATGAGCGACAGATCTCATATTCACAAGAGGCCTCTAGATTTTAAAAGTCAAGTATTGTTGTCTTCAGATTTGGAAGATTGATTACTCTTACTATAATTCTGAAGACGTCAAGATGAGTCACCTGTTTCCCTTAAATACCTGATTTATGTACTGTACCTTCCTGCTGTCACTTTGATGATATTATTCCTGCCAGATGTTTTGATAGTGCTTTAAGGAGATTTCTTACCATGTCAGCCAGTCCAAGTTCTCAGACACCTGCTCTTCTGCTATGAAAACCGATCTCTGGAGGTAGTGTAACTAGGATAGTGAAATAAAGTCTATACAGTGGCTAGTGTATTTCTTTACACCCAACTGTTTTGCTGCATATAATTTTCTTAAGCTTTATTTTTGTTTTTTTCAGAAAACATTAGACAGAATCCAGCTCAGATGTAAATGTTATAAAGTTCTGAAGGAAGAGAAACTCCACAGAGCTAATTAACATTCAAACATTAATGGTTAGTGTAACAAATGTCATATTACAGAGAGCCAGGGAATGCTTTTTACATTATTTTACATGTGAAAAATCAAAATAGAAGCATTATCCATAAAGTTACGTTGTTTGGATGAATCTTATGGAAGAAACATCACCTGTGCCATTCACATTGCTACTGCAATTTTCAGAGGAATATTTCAGCTTCTTTTGATTTCACAGTTACCATTTCTTAGTTTGTAACTTGATCTGATGAACAACATCAATTCCGTGGTTCTTCAAAAGTGAGAATGTGGTGCCTCACATCCTGTAATCAGTTTTGTTGTATTCAAAAGACCATATCTCTCTTCACAGAGTAAAGCAACTCCTGCTAACCATGTGGTCTGAATCCAACCTGCAATTCAGAGAGCATTCTCTTCTTTTTTATTTCTCTTGGCCTCTTGTTTTCTCTCACAGAACAAAATCTAATTAGAACTTCCATCTTGAGTATAAACTGATCATTGTTCATTAGATGGTAGAATAATACCTCTCTTGTAAGGTGCACATCAGTAAAAACCCTGGCAGGCTGGCCCAAACTCCACTGATCCTGCTTACAAAGTTTTTTTTTTTTTTTTCTTTTTTTTTCCTTATAATGTCAGTAGTTGGCTAAGTGGAAAGCATTTATGTATCTTAATCTCTATCCTTTTTTATTGAACAATTAGTTTGGATTCAAAAACATTCTCCAAGACACCCTTCCACACAACATCCCAGAGCAAATTTGCTAGGGCATAACGGGCATTTTGCTGCAGCTCCTGATTTCCACATGAACTGCATACATATGTTCTTCTCCAGACCATTCCCTGCTCTTTGTGTTGCATGTATGAGACAATTTTTCATGTTTTTGAAAAGATGCTTCTTATTGACTCTCAGTTTTTACTGAGCTTCACTTTTTTTTTTGTCAGCCATACTAGAAGACAAATTCAATGTTTCAATGTTTTCTTCGGTAGTATTTTAAGATGTCTGTCTCCTTTTTTTTTTGCTCAGACACACTTTAAATCTCCCTTCATTTAACATAATAGGAGGCAGGAGGCATTTTTGAAAAGGGTAGGTATCTGTGCGCTTCTGGAAAGGAACTAGGCCTGATTATTTATCAGACTCCACAGAAAAAAGTACTTCTTATTATAAAGAATAATGGTCAGAAATTCACCCCGCCACCCACACAGGCAGCCTCAGAAAATATCATTCTCTTAGAGAATGTGCAAGTAACCAAGGTGATGAGACTGTGCTTTACTGCTCCAGCTTGGAAGCAGTAAAACCTGGGACAACTAAGACAGAACTACTTGGGGAAAAGTCCCTCTGTGAAAAACAAATGAGTTAGTGAGTTACTAAAATTAAATCCTACCTCTAATGCATAAAAAAAGGAACAGATAATTAGAAGAAAATCTTGAGAGATGGTAAAAGTTGTATTAACATAGGAATGTTGTGACCTCATGCTTTTATTTTAAAAAAAGTCTTTAAAAGTCTCTTTTTTGCATCTTAGCTGGAAAGGAGTAGGAGTGGAGATGGAAAGTAGCAAAGTAGCAACATTCCCTGCTCTGCACTCGCATAGAAAAGACATACATTTCCCTCTATTTTGTTAAATTTATTTAAACAAATTAGGCAACACTATCTAATTCTGTGCCTTTGAATAAATATAGCCAGGATTAGGAATCTTACCCACAAGGCTTACCATAGTCGAATACAGTTCCCCCTTCCTCATTCTCCCATATCTAAAATGAAAGAACATTTTGCCCCCAAGTACTGGCAATTTCCACTGGCTTTAGTAAGAATTGTCCATGTGTACTTCAGGAAAACATCTTCCCCGTAATAAGAATGTAGGAACACAGTAAAACAGATTGTTCCCATTCTCCTAACTGATGCAGTAGCCAAAATGTGCAAAGTCTTCCAGTTTGCTAAACATTTCACTGAGTTGTTTTCTCAGGATATTAACTAAAATCTCTCAAAAATAGTCTAGTCTGGTTCTCTGAGCTTTTGCA